>NW_027518437.1:1680804-1965804 GCF_051622035.1 Arctopsyche grandis
AAATCAAAAAATTGGATATTGATAAATAATCCACAAAACGAGTTTACCTCACAATACCTTACCCAACCTAACCTAACCATCACCGAAGTCAGAGAATTCGACATTGCCAAAATATCCACAAAAAGTTCTTATCCTACCAAACCTCACTTATCTGAACCTAACCATCACCGAAATCAAAGAATTAGACAATGATAAAATATCCACAAAACGTGCTTACTTCACAATACCTAACCCAACCTAACCTAACCATCACCGAAGTCAGAGAATTCGACATTGCCAAAATATCCACAAAAAGTTCTTATCCTACCAAACCTCACCCATCTGAGCCTAACCATCAACGAAATTAAAGAATTAGACATTGCCAAAATATCTACAAAACATGCTTACCTCACAGTGCCTAACCCAACCTAACCTAACCATCACCGAAGTCAGAGAATTCGACAATGCCAAAATATCCACAAAAAGTTCTTATCCTACCAAACCTCACCCATCTGAACCTAACCATCACCGAAATTAAAGAATTAGGCTTGCCAAAATATCCACAAAACGTGTTTACCTCACAATACCTAACCCAACCTAACCTAACCATCACCGAAGTCAGAGAATTTGACATTGCCAAAATATCCACAAAAAGTTCTTATCCTACCAAACCTCACCCATCTGAACCTAACCATCACCGAAATCAAGGAATTAGACATTAATAAAATATCCACGAAACGTGCCTTTCTAACAATATCTTATCCAACCTAACCTAACCATCACCGAAGTCAGAGAATTCGACATTGCCAAAATATCCACAAAAAGTTCTTATCCTACAGAACCTCACCCATCTGAACCTAACCATCACCGAAATCAAAGAATTGGACATTGCGAAAATATCCACAAAACGTGCTTACTTCACAATACCTAAACCAACCTAACCTAACCATCACCGAAGTCAGAGAATTCGACATTGCCAAAATATCCACAAAAAGTTCTTATTCTACCAAACCTCACTTATCTGAACCTAACCATCACTGAAATCAAAGAATTGGACAATGATACAATATCCACAAAACGTGCTTACCTCACAATACCTAACCCAACCTAACCTAACCATCACCGAAGTCAGAGAATTCGACATTGCCAAAATATCCACAAAAAGTTCTTATCCTACCAAATTTCACCCATCTGAACCTAACGATCATCGAAATCAAAGAATTGGACATTTCCAAAATATCCACAAAACGTGCTTACCTCACTATACCTTATCCAACCTAACCTAACCATCACCGAAGTCAGAGAATTCGACATTGCCAAAATATCCACAAAAATTTCTTATCCTACAAAACCTCACCCATCTGAACCTAACCATCACCGAAATCAAAGAATTAGACATTGCCAAAATATCCACAAAACGTGCTTACCTCACCATATTTAACCCAACCTAACCTTATCATCACCGAAGTCAAAGAATTCGACATTGCCAAAATATCCACAAAAAGTTCTTATCCTACCAAACCTCTCCCATCTGAACCTAACCATCACTGAAATCAAAGAATTCGACATTGACAAAATATCCACAAAACGTGCTTCCCTCACCATACCTAACCCAACCTAACCTTACCATCACCGAAGTCCGAGAATTCGACATTGCCAAAATATCCACAAAAAGTTCTTATCCTACCAAACCTCACCCATCTGAACCTAACCATCACAGAAATTAAAGAATAAGGCTTGCCAAAATATCCACAAAACGTGTTTACCTCACAATACCTAACCCAACCTAACCTAACCATCACCGAAGTCAGAGAATTCGACATTGCCAAAATATCCACAAAAAGTTCTTATCCTACCAAACCTCACTTATCTGAACCTAACCATCACCGAAATCAAAGAATTAGGCTTAACAAAATATCCATAAAACGTGCTTACTTCACAATACCTAACCCAACCTAACCTAACCATCACCGAAGTCAGAGAATTCGATATTGCCAAAATATCCACAAAAAGTTCTTATCCTACCAAACCTCACCCATCTGAACCTAACCATCACCGAAATCAAAAAATTAGGCTTGACAAAAAATCCACAAAACGTGCGTACCTCACAATACCTAAACTAACCTAACCTAACCATCACCGAAGTCAGAGAGTTCGACAATGCCAAAATATCCACAAAAAGTTCTTATCCTACCAAACCTCACCCATCTGAACCTAACCATCACCGAAATCAAAGAATTGGATATTGATAAATAATCCACAAAACGAGTTTACCTCACAATACCTAACCCAACCTAACCTAACCATCACCGAAGTCAGAGAATTCGACATTGCCAAAATATCCACAAAAAGTTCTTATCCTACCAAACCTCACTTATCTGAACCTAACCATCACCGAAATCAAAGAATTACACAATGATAAAATATCCACAAAACGTGCTTACTTCACAATACCTAACCCAACCTAACCTAACCATCACCGAAGTCAGAGAATTCGACATTGCCAAAATATCCACAAAAAGTTCTTATCCTACCAAACCTCACCCATCTGAACCTAACCATCACCGAAATCAAAGAATTGGATATTGATAAATAATCCACAAAACGAGTTTACCTCACAATACCTAACCCAACCTAACCTAACCATCACCGAAGTCAGAGAATTCGACATTGCCAAAATATCCACAAAAAGTTCTTATCCTACCAAACCTCACTTATCTGAACCTAACCATCACCGAAATCAAAGAATTAGACAATGATAAAATATCCACAAAACGTGCCTTCTTCACAATACCTAACCCAACCTAACCTAACCATCACCGAAGTCAGAGAATTCGACATTGCCAAAATATCCACAAAAAGTTCTTATCCTACCAAACCTCACCCATCTGAACCTAACCATCACCGAAATCAAAGAATTGGATATTGATAAATAATCCACAAAACGAGTTTACCTCACAATACTTAACCCAACCTAACCTAACCATCACCGAAGTCAGAGAATTCGACATTGCCAAAATATCCACAAAAAGTTCTTATCCTACCAAACCTCACTTATTTGAACCTAACCATCACCGAAATCAAAGAATTAGGCTTGACAAAATATCCATAAAACGAGCTTACTTCACAATACCTAACCCAACCTAACCTAACCATCACCGAAGTCAGAGAATTCGACATTGCCAAAATATCCACAAAAAGTTCTTATCCTACCAAACCTCACCCATCTGAACCTAACCATCACCGAAATCAAAGAATTGGACATTAATAAAATATCCACGAAACGTGCCTTTCTCACAATATCTTATCCAACCTAACCTAACCATCACCGAAGTCAGAGAATTCGACATTGCCAAAATATCCACAAAAAGTTCTTATCCTACAGAATCTCACCCATCTGAACCTAACCATCACCGAAATCAAAGAATTGGACATTGCGAAAATATCCACAAAACGTGCTTACTTCACAATACCTAAACCAACCTAACCTAACCATCACCGAAGTCAGAGAATTCGACATTGCCAAAATATCCACAAAAAGTTCTTATCCTACCAAACCTCACTTATCTGAACCTAACCATCACCGAAATCAAAGAATTAGGCTTGACAAAATATCCATAAAACGTGCTTACTTCACAATACCTAACCCAACCTAACCTAACCATCACCGAAGTCAGAGAATTCGACATTGCCAAAATATCCACAAAAAGTTCTTATCCTACCAAACCTCACCCATCTGAACCTAACCATCACCGAAATCAAAGAATTGGATATTGATAAATAATCCACAAAACGAGTTTACCTCACAATACCTAACCCAACCTAACCTAACCATCACCGAAGTCAGAGAATTCGACATTGCCAAAATATCCACAAAAAGTTCTTATCCTACCAAACCTCACTTATCTGAACCTAACCATCACCGAAATCAAAGAATTACACAATGATAAAATATCCACAAAACGTGCTTACTTCACAATACCTAACCCAACCTAACCTAACCATCACCGAAGTCAGAGAATTCGACATTGCCAAAATATCCACAAAAAGTTCTTATCCTACCAAACCTCACCCATCTGAACCTAACCATCACCGAAATCAAAGAATTGGATATTGATAAATAATCCACAAAACGAGTTTACCTCACAATACCTAACCCAACCTAACCTAACCATCACCGAAGTCAGAGAATTCGACATTGCCAAAATATCCACAAAAAGTTCTTATCCTACCAAACCTCACTTATCTGAACCTAACCCTCACCGAAATCAAAGAATTAGACAATGATAAAATATCCACAAAACGTGCTTACTTCACAATACCTAACCCAACCTAACCTAACCATCACCGAAGTCAGAGAATTCGACATTGCCAAAATATCCACAAAAAGTTCTTATCCTACCAAACCTCACCCATCTGAACCTAACCATCACCGAAATCAAAGAATTGGATATTGATAAATAATCCACAAAACGAGTTTACCTCACAATACTTAACCCAACCTAACCTAACCATCACCGAAGTCAGAGAATTCGACATTGCCAAAATATCCACAAAAAGTTCTTATCCTACCAAACCTCACTTATTTGAACCTAACCATCACCGAAATCAAAGAATTAGGCTTGACAAAATATCCATAAAACGAGCTTACTTCACAATACCTAACCCAACCTAACCTAACCATCACCGAAGTCAGAGAATTCGACATTGCCAAAATATCCACAAAAAGTTCTTATCCTACCAAACCTCACCCATCTGAACCTAACCATCACCGAAATCAAAGAATTGGACATTAATAAAATATCCACGAAACGTGCCTTTCTCACAATATCTTATCCAACCTAACCTAACCATCACCGAAGTCAGAGAATTCGACATTGCCAAAATATCCACAAAAAGTTCTTATCCTACAGAATCTCACCCATCTGAACCTAACCATCACCGAAATCAAAGAATTGGACATTGCGAAAATATCCACAAAACGTGCTTACTTCACAATACCTAAACCAACCTAACCTAACCATCACCGAAGTCAGAGAATTCGACATTGCCAAAATATCCACAAAAAGTTCTTATCCTACCAAACCTCACTTATCTGAACCTAACCATCACCGAAATCAAAGAATTAGGCTTGACAAAATATCCATAAAACGTGCTTACTTCACAATACCTAACCCAACCTAACCTAACCATCACCGAAGTCAGAGAATTCGACATTGCCAAAATATCCACAAAAAGTTCTTATCCTACCAAACCTCACCCATCTGAACCTAACCATCACCGAAATCAAAGAATTGGATATTGATAAATAATCCACAAAACGAGTTTACCTCACAATACCTAACCCAACCTAACCTAACCATCACCGAAGTCAGAGAATTCGACATTGCCAAAATATCCACAAAAAGTTCTTATCCTACCAAACCTCACTTATCTGAACCTAACCATCACCGAAATCAAAGAATTACACAATGATAAAATATCCACAAAACGTGCTTACTTCACAATACCTAACCCAACCTAACCTAACCATCACCGAAGTCAGAGAATTCGACATTGCCAAAATATCCACAAAAAGTTCTTATCCTACCAAACCTCACCCATCTGAACCTAACCATCACCGAAATCAAAGAATTGGATATTGATAAATAATCCACAAAACGAGTTTACCTCACAATACCTAACCCAACCTAACCTAACCATCACCGAAGTCAGAGAATTCGACATTGCCAAAATATCCACAAAAAGTTCTTATCCTACCAAACCTCACTTATCTGAACCTAACCCTCACCGAAATCAAAGAATTAGACAATGATAAAATATCCACAAAACGTGCTTACTTCACAATACCTAACCCAACCTAACCTAACCATCACCGAAGTCAGAGAATTCGACATTGCCAAAATATCCACAAAAAGTTCTTATCCTACCAAACCTCACCCATCTGAACCTAACCATCACCGAAATCAAAGAATTGGATATTGATAAATAATCCACAAAACGAGTTTACCTCACAATACCTAACCCAACCTAACCTAACCATCACCGAAGTCAGAGAATTCGACATTGCCAAAATATCCACAAAAAGTTCTTATCCTACCAAACCTCACTTATTTGAACCTAACCATCACCGAAATCAAAGAATTAGGCTTGACAAAATATCCATAAAACGTGCTTACTTCACAATACCTAACCCAACCTAACCTAACCATCACCGAAGTCAGAGAATTCGACATTGCCAAAATATCCACAAAAAGTTCTTATCCTACCAAACCTCACCCATCTGAACCTAACCATCACCGAAATCAAAGAATTGGACATTAATAAAATATCCACGAAACGTGCCTTTCTCACAATATCTTATCCAACCTAACCTAACCATCACCGAAGTCAGAGAATTCGACATTGCCAAAATATCCACAAAAAGTTCTTATCCTACAGAACCTCACCCATCTGAACCTAACCATCACCGAAATCAAAGAATTGGACATTGCGAAAATATCCACAAAACGTGCTTACTTCACAATACCTAAACCAACCTAACCTAACCATCACCGAAGTCAGAGAATTCGACATTGCCAAAATATCCACAAAAAGTTCTTATTCTACCAAACCTCACTTATCTGAACCTAACCATCACTGAAATCAAAGAATTGGACAATGATACAATATCCACAAAACGTGCTTACCTCACAATACCTAACCCAACCTAACCTAACCATCACCGAAGTCAGAGAATTCGACATTGCCAAAATATCCACAAAAAGTTCTTATCCTACCAAATTTCACCCATCTGAACCTAACGATCATCGAAATCAAAGAATTGGACATTGCCAAAATATCCACAAAACGTGCTTACCTCACTATACCTTATCCAACCTAACCTAACCATCACCGAAGTCAGAGAATTCGACATTGCCAAAATATCCACAAAAATTTCTTATCCTACAAAACCTCACCCATCTGAACCTAACCATCACCGAAATCAAAGAATTAGACATTGCCAAAATATCCACAAAACGTGCTTACCTCACCATATTTAACCCAACCTAACCTTACCATCACCGAAGTCCGAGAATTCGACATTGCCAAAATATCCACAAAAAGTTCTTATCCTACCAAACCTCACCCATCTGAACCTAACCATCACAGAAATTAAAGAATAAGGCTTGCCAAAATATCCACAAAACGTGTTTACCTCACAATACCTAACCCAACCTAACCTAACCATCACCGAAGTCAGAGAATTCGACATTGCCAAAATATCCACAAAAAGTTCTTATCCTACCAAACCTCACTTATCTGAACCTAACCATCACCGAAATCAAAGAATTAGGCTTGACAAAATATCCATAAAACGTGCTTACTTCACAATACCTAACCCAACCTAACCTAACCATCACCGAAGTCAGAGAATTCGACATTGCCAAAATATCCACAAAAAGTTCTTATCCTACCAAACCTCACCCATCTGAACCTAACCATCACCGAAATCAAAAAATTAGGCTTGACAAAAAATCCACAAAACGTGCGTACCTCACAATACCTAACCTAACCTAACCTAACCATCACCGAAGTCAGAGAGTTCGACAATGCCAAAATATCCACAAAAAGTTCTTATCCTACCAAACCTCACCCATCTGAACCTAACCATCACCGAAATCAAAGAATTAGGCTTGACAAAATATCCATAAAACGTGCTTACCTCACAATACCTAACCCAACCTAACCTAACCATCACCGAAGTCAGAGAATTCGACATTGCCAAAATATCCACAAAAAGTTCTTATCCTACAAAACCTCACCCATCTGAACCTAACCATCACCGAAATCAAAGAATTGGATATTGATAAATAATCCACAAAACGAGTTTACCTCACAATACCTAACCCAACCTAACCTTACCATCACCGAAGTCAGAGAATTCGACATTGCCAAAATATCCACAAAAAGTTCTTATCCTACCAAACCTCACTTATCTGAACCTAACCATCACCGAAATCAAAGAATTAGACAATGATAAAATATCCACAAAACGTGCTTACTTCACAATACCTAACCCAACCTAACCTAACCATCACCGAAGTCAGAGAATTCGACATTGCCAAAATATCCACAAAAAGTTCTTATCCTACCAAACCTCACCCATCTGAACCTAACCATCACCGAAATCAAAGAATTGGATATTGATAAATAATCCACAAAACGAGTTTACCTCACAATACCTAACCCAACCTAACCTAACCATCACCGAAGTCAGAGAATTCGACATTGCCAAAATATCCACAAAAAGTTCTTATCCTACCAAACCTCACTTATCTGAACCTAACCATCACCGAAATCAAAGAATTAGACAATGATAAAATATCCACAAAACGTGCTTACTTCACAATACCTAACCCAACCTAACCTAACTATCACCGAAGTCAGAGAATTCGACATTGCCAAAATATCCACAAAAAGTTCTTATCCTACCAAACCTCACCCATCTGAACCTAACCATCACCGAAATCAAAGAATTAGACATTGCCAAAATATCCACAAAACGTGCTTACCTCACCATATTTAACCCAACCTAACCTTATCATCACCGAAGTCAAAGAATTCGACATTGCCAAAATATCCACAAAAAGTACTTATCCTACCAAACCTCTCCCAACTGAACCTAACCATCACTGAAATCAAAAAATTCGACATTGCCAAAATATCCACAAAACGTGCTTCCCTCACCATACCTAACCCAACCTAACCTTACCATCACCGAAGTCCGAGAATTCGACATTGCCAAAATATCCACAAAAAAGTTCTTATCCTACCAAACCTCACCCATCTGAACCTAACCATCACCGAAATTAAAGAATTAGGCTTGCCAAAATATCCACAAAACGTGTTTACCTCACAATACCTAACCCAACCTAACCTAACCATCACCGAAGTCAGAGAATTCGACATTGCCAAAATATCCACAAAAAGTTCTTATCCTACCAAACCTCACCCATCTGAACCTAACCATCACCGAAATTAAAGAATTAGGCTTGCCAAAATATCCACAAAACGTGTTTACCTCACAATACCTAACCCAACCTAACCTAACCATCACCGAAGTCAGAGAATTCGACATTGCCAAAATATCCACAAAAAGTTCTTATCCTACCAAACCTCACTTATCTGAACCTAACCATCACCGAAATCAAAGAATTAGACAATGATAAAATATCCACAAAACGTGCTTACCTCACAATACCTAACCCAACCTAACCTAACCATCACCGAAGTCAGAGAATTCGACATTGCCAAAATATCCACAAAAAGTTCTTATCCTACCAAACCTCACTTATCTGAACCTAACCATCACCGAAATCAAAGAATTAGACAATGATAAAATATCCACAAAACGTGCTTACCTCACAATACCTAACCCAACCTAACCTAACCATCACCGAAGTCAGAGAATTCGACATTGCCAAAATATCCACAAAAAGTTCTTATCCTACCAAACCTCTCCCATCTGAGCCTAACCATCAACAAAATTAAAGAATTAGACATTGCCAAAATATCTACAAAACATGTTTACCTCACAGTACCTAACCCAACCTAACCTAACCATCACCGAAGTCAGAGAATTCGACAATGCCAAAATATCCACAAAAAGTTCTTATCCTACCAAACCTCACCCATCTGAACCTAACCATCACCGAAATCAAAGAATTAGGCTTGACAAAATATCCACAAAACGTGTTTACCTCACAATACCTAACCCAACCTAACCTAACCATCACCGAAGTCAGAGAATTCGACAATGCCAAAATATCCACAAAAAGTTCTTATCCTAACAAACCTCACCCATCTGAACCTAACCATCACCGAAATCAAAGAATAAGGCTTGACAAAATATCCACAAAACGTGCTTACCTCACAATACCTAACCCAACCTAACCTTACCATCACCGAAGTCAGAGAATTCGACATTGCCAAAATATCCACAAAAAGTTCTTATCCTACCAAACCTCACTTATCTGAACCTAACCATCACCGAAATCAAAGAATTAGACAATGATAAAATATCCACAAAACGTGCTTACTTCACAATACCTAACCCAACCTAACCTAACCATCACCGAAGTCAGAGAATTCGACATTGCCAAAATATCCACAAAAAGTTCTTATCCTACCAAACCTCACCCATCTGAACCTAACCATCACCGAAATCAAAGAATTGGACATTGCCAAAATATTCACAAAACGTACTTACCTCACAATACCTAACCCAACCTAACCTAACCATCACCGAAGTCAGAGAATTCGACATTGCCAAAATATCCACAAAAAGTTCTTATCCTACCAAACCTCACCCATCTGAGCCTAACTATCAACGAAATTAAAGAATTAGACATTGCCAAAATATCTACAAAACATGCTTACCTCACAGTACCTAACCCAACCTAACCTGACCATCACCGAAGTCAGAGAATTCGACAATGCCAAAATATCCACAAAAAGTTCTTATCCTACCAAACCTCACCCATCTGAACCTAACCATCACCGAAATTAAAGAATTCGACAATGCCAAAATATCCACAAAAAGTTCTTATCCTACCAAACCTCACCCATTTGAACCTAACCATCACCGAAATCAAAGAATTAGGCTTGACAAAATATCCACAAAACGTGCTTACCTCACTATACCTTATCCAACCTAACCTAACCATCACCGAAGTTAGAGAATTCGACATTGCCAAAATATCCACAAAAAGTTCTTATCCTACCAAACCTTAACCATCTGAACCTAACCATCACCGAAATCAAAGAATTGGACATTGTAAAATATCCACAAAACGTGCTTACCTCACAATACCTAACCCAACCTAACCTAACCATCACCGAAGTCAGAGAATCCAACATTGCCAAAATATCCAAAAAAAATTAATACCCCACCAAACCTAAGCATCTGAACCTAACCATCACCGAAATCGAATTAATGGACATTGCTAAAATATCCACAAAACGAGCTTTCCTCACTATACCTTATCCAACCTAACCTAACCATCACCGAAGTCAGAGAATTCGACATTGCCAAAATATCCACAAAAAGTTCTTATCCTACCAAACCTCACTTATCTGAACCTAACCATCACCGAAATCAAAGAATTGGACAATGATAAAATATCCACAAAACGGGCTTACCTCACAATACCTAACCCAACCTAACCTAACCATCACCGAAATTAAAGAATTAGGCATTGCCAAAATATCCACGAAACGTGCTTACCTCACAATACCTAACCCAACCTAACCTAACAATCACCGAAGTCAGAGAAATCGATATTGCCAAAATATCCACAAAAAGTTCTTATCCTACCAAACCTCACCCATCTGAGCCTTACCATCAACGAAATTAAAGAATAAGACATTGCCAAAATATCTACAAAACATGCTTACCTCACAGTACCTAACCCAACCTAACCTAACCATCACCGAAGTCAGAGAATTCGACATTGCCAAAATATCCACAAAAAGTTCTTATCCTACCAAACCTCACCCATCTGAGCCTAACCATCAACGAAATTAAAGAATTAGACATTGCCAAAATATCTACAAAACATGTTTACCTCAAAGTACCTAACCCAACCTAACCTAACCATCACTGAAGTCAGAGAATTCGACAATGCCAAAATATCCACAAAAAGTTCTTATCCTACCAAACCTCACCCATCTGAACCTAACCATCACCGAAATCAAAGAATTAGGCTTGACAAAATATCCACAAAACGTGCTTACCTCACAATACCTAACCCAACCTAACCTAACCATCACCGAAGTCAGAGAATTCGACATTGCCAAAATATCCACAAAAAGTTCTTATCCTACAAAACCTCACCCATCTGAACCTAACCATCAACGAAATTAAAGAATTAGACATTGCCAAAATATCAACAAAACATGCTTACCTCACAGTACCTAACCCAACCTAACCTAACCATCACCGAAGTCAGAAAATCCAACATTGCCAAAATATCCAAAAAAAATTAATACCCCACCAAACCTAAGCATCTGAACCTAACCATCACCGAAATCGAATTAATGGACATTGCCAAAATATCCACAAAACGAGCTTTCCTCACTATACCTTATCCAACCTAACCTAACCATCACCGAAGTCAGAGAATTCGACATTGCCAAAATATCCACAAAAAGTTCTTATCCTACCAAACCTCACTTATCTGAACCTAACCATCACCGAAATCAAAGAATTGGACAATGATAAAATATCCACACAACGGGCTTACCTCACAATACCTAACCCAACCTAACCTAACCATCACCGAAATTAAAGAATTAGGCATTGCCAAAATATCCACGAAACGTGCTTACCTCACAATACCTAACCCAACCTAACCTAACCATCACCGAAGTCAGAGAATTCGACATTGCCAAAATATCCACAAAAAGTTCTTATCCTACCAAACCTCACTTATCTGAACCTAACCATCACCGAAATCAAAGAATTGGACAATGATAAAATATCCACAAAACGGGCTTACCTCACAATACCTAACCCAACCTAACCTAACCATCACCGAAATTAAAGAATTAGGCATTGCCAAAATATCCACGAAACGTGCTTACCTCACAATACCTAACCCAACCTAACCTAACCATCACCGAAGTCAGAGAATTCGACATTGCCAAAATATCCACAAAAAGTTCTTATCCTACCAAACCTCACTTATCTGAACCTAACTATCACCGAAATCAAAGAATTGGACAATGATAAAATATCCACAAAACGTGCTTACCTCACAATACCTAACCCAACCTAACCTAACAATCACCGAAGTCAGAGAAATCGATATTGCCAAAATATCCACAAAAAGTTCTTATCCTACCAAACCTCACCCATCTGAGCCTAACCATCAACGAAATTTAAGAATAAGACATTGCCAAAATATCTACAAAACATGCTTACCTCACAGTACCTAACCCAACCTAACCTAACCATCACCGAAGTCAGAGAATTCGACATTGCCAAAATATCCACAAAAAGTTCTTATCCTACCAAACCTCACCCATCTGAGCCTAACCATCAACGAAATTAAAGAATTAGACATTGCCAAAATATCTACAAAACATGTTTACCTCAAAGTACCTAACCCAACCTAACCTAACCATCACTGAAGTCAGAGAATTCGACAATGCCAAAATATCCACAAAAAGTTCTTATCCTACCAAACCTCACCCATCTGAACCTTACCATCACTGAAATCAAAGAATTAGGCTTGACAAAATATCCACAAAACGTGCTTACCTCACAATACCTAACCCAACCTAACCTAACCATCACCGAAGTCAGAGAATTCGACATTGCCAAAATATCCACAAAAAGTTCTTATCCTACAAAACCTCACCCATCTGAACCTAACCATCACCGAAATCAAAGAAATGGACATTGATAAATAATCCACAAAACGTGCTTACCTCACAATACCTAACCCAACCTAACCTAACCATCACCGAAGTCAGAGAAATCGATATTGCCAAAATATCCACAAAAAGTTCTTATCCTACCAAACCTCACCCATCTGAGCCTAACCATCAACGAAATTAAAGAATTAGACATTGCCAAAATATCTACAAAACATGCTTACCTCACAGTACCTAACCCAACCTAACCTAACCATCACCGAAGTCAGAAAATCCAACATTGCCAAAATATCCAAAAAAAATTAATACCCCACCAAACCTAAGCATCTGAACCTAACCATCACCGAAATCGAATTAATGGACATTGCCAAAATATCCACAAAACGAGCTTTCCTCACTATACCTTATCCAACCTAACCTAACCATCACCGAAGTCAGAGAATTCGACATTGCCAAAATATCCACAAAAAGTTCTTATCCTACCAAACCTCACTTATCTGAACCTAACTATCACCGAAATCAAAGAATTGGACAATGCTAAAATATCCACAAAACGTGCTTACCTCACAATACCTAACCCAACCTAACCAAACAATCACCAAAGTCAGAGAATTCGACATTGCCAAAATATCCACAAAAAGTTTTTATCCTACCAAACCTCACCCATTTGAGCCTAACCATCAACGAAATTAAAGAATTAGACATTGCCAAAATATCTACAAAACATGCTTACCTCACAGTACCTAACCCAACTTAACCTAACCATCACCGAAGTCAGAGAATTCGACAATGCCAAAATATCCACAAAAAGTTTTTATCCTACCAAACATCACCCATCTGAACCTAACCATCACCGTAATCAAAGAAATCAACATTGCCATAATATCCACAAAACGTGCTTATCTCACAATACCTAACCCAACCTAACCTAACCATCACCGAAGTCAGAGATGTTGACATTGCCAAAATATCCACAAAAAGTTCTTATCCTACCAAACCTCACCCATCTGAACCTAACCATCACCGAAATCAAAGAATTGGACATTTCTTAAATATTCACAAAATGTGCTTACTTCACAATACCTAATCCAACCTAACCTAACCATCACCGAAGTCAGAAAATTTGACATTGCCAAAATATCCACAAAAAGTTCTTATCCGACCAAACCTCACCCATCTGAACCTAACCATCACCGAAATCTAAGAATTGGACATTGCCAAAATATCTACAAAACGTGCTTACCTCACAATACCATACCCAAACTAACCTTACCATCACCGAAGTCAGAGAATTCGACATTGACAAAATATCCACAAAAAGTTCTTATCCTACCAAACCTCACCCATCTGAACCTAACCATCACCGAAATCAAAGAATTAGACATTGCCAAAATATCCACAAAACGTGCTTACCTCACCATATCTAACTTAACCTAACCTTACCATCACCGAAGTCAAAGAATTCAACATTGCCAAAATATCCACAAAAAGTTCTTATCCTACCAAACATCTCCCATCTGAACCTAACCATCACCGAAATCAAAGATTCGGACATTGCCAAAATATCCACAAAACGTGCTTACCTCACAATACCTAACCCAACCTAACCTAACCATCACCGAAGTTAGAGAATTAGACATTGCCAAAATATCCACAAAAAGTTCTTATCCTACCAAACCTCACCCATCTGAACCTAACCATCACCGAAATTAAAGAATTGGACATTGCCAAAATATTCACAAAACATGCTTACTTCACAATATTTAACCCAACCTAACCTAACCATCACCAAAGTCAGAGAATTCGACATTGCCAAAATATCCACAAAAAGTTCTTATCCTACCAAACCTCACCCATCTGAACCTAACCATCACCGAAATTAAAGAATTAGACATTACCAAAATATCCACAAAACGTGCTTACCTCACCATACCTAATCTAACCTAACCTAACCATCACCAAAGTCAAAGAGTTTGACATTGCCAAAATATCCACAAAAAGTTATTACCCCACCAAACCTCACCCATCTGAACCTTACCATCACCGAAATCAAATAAATTGGACATTGCCAAAATATCCACAAAACATGCTTTTTCACCGTACCTAACCTAACCTAAGCTAACCATCACCGAAGTCAGAGAATTCGACATTGCCAAAATATCCACAAAAAGTTCTTATCCTAACAAACCTCACCCATCTGAACCTTACCATCACCGAAATCAAAGAATAAGACATTGCCAAAATATCCACAAAACGTGCGTACCTCACAATACCTAACCCAACCTAACCTTACCATCACCAAAGTCAGAGATTTTGACATTGCCAAAATATCCACAAAAAGTTTTTATCCTACCAAACCTCACCCATCTGAACCTAACCATCACCGTAATCAAAGAATTAAACATTGCCATAATATCCACAAAACGTGCTTATCTCACAATACCTAACCCAACCTAACCTAACCATCACCGAAGTCAGAGATTTCGACATTGCCAAAATATCCACAAAAAGTTCTTATCCTACCAAACCTCACCAATCTGAACCTAACAATCACCGAAATCAAAGAATTGGACATTGCCAAAATATCCACAAAACGTTCTTACTTCACAATACCTAATGCAATCTAACCTAACCATCACCGAAGTCAGAAAATTCGACATTGCCAAAATATCCACAAAAAGTTCTTATCCGACCAAACCTCACCCATCTGAACCTAATCATCACCGAAATCTAAGAATTGGATATTGCCAAAATATCCACAAAACGTGCTTACCTCACAATACCATACCCAACCTAACCTAACCATCACCGAAGTCAGAGAATTCGACATTGACAAAATATCCACAAAAAGTTCTTATCCTACCAAACCTCACCCATCTGAACCTAACCATCACCGAAATCAAAGAATTGGACATTGCCAAAATATCCACAAAACGTGCTTAACTCACCATACCTAACTTAACCTAACCTTACCATCACCGAAGTCAAAGAATTCTACATTGCCAAAATATCCACAAAAAGTTCTTATCCTACCAAACATCTCCCATCTGAACCTAACCTTCACCGAAATCAAAGATTTAGACATTGCCAAAATATCCACAAAACGTGCTTACTTCACAATAACTAACCCAACCTAACCTAACCATCACCGAAGTCAGAGAATTCGACATTGCCAAAATATCCACAAAAAGTTCTTATCCTACCAAACCTCACTTATCTGAACCTAACCATCACCGAAATCAAAGAATTAGACAATGATAAAATATCCACAAAACGTGCTTACTTCACAATACCTAACCCAACCTAACCTAACCATCACCGAAGTCAGAGAATTCGACATTGCCAAAATATCCACAAAAAGTTCTTATCCTACCAAACCTCACTTATCTGAACCTAACCATCACCGAAATCAAAGAATTAGGCTTGACAAAATATCCATAAAACGTGCTTACTTCACAATACCTAACCCAACCTAACCTAACCATCACCGAAGTCAGAGAATTCGACATTGCCAAAATATCCACAAAAAGTTCTTATCCTACCAAACCCCACCCATCTGAACCTAACCATCACCGAAATCAAAGAATTAGGCTTGACAAAATATCCACAAAACGTGCTTACCTCACAATACCAAACCCAACCTAACCTAACCATCACCGAAGTCAGAGAATTCGACAATGCCAAAATATCCACAAAAAGTTCTTATCCTACCAAACCTCACCCATCTGAACCTAACCATCACCGAAATTAAAGAATTGGACATTGCCAAAATATTCACAAAACATGCTTACTTCACAATATTTAACCCAACCTAACCTAACCATCACCAAAGTCAGAGAATTCGACATTGCCAAAATATCCACAAAAAGTTCTTATCCTACCAAACCTCACCCATCTGAACCTAACCATCACCGAAATTAAAGAATTAGACATTACCAAAATATCCACAAAACGTGCTTACCTCACCATACCTAATCTAACCTAACCTAACCATCACCAAAGTCAAAGAGTTTGACATTGCCAAAATATCCACAAAAAGTTATTACCCCACCAAACCTCACCCATCTGAACCTTACCATCACCGAAATCAAATAAATTGGACATTGCCAAAATATCCACAAAACATGCTTTTTCACCGTACCTAACCTAACCTAAGCTAACCATCACCGAAGTCAGAGAATTCGACATTGCCAAAATATCCACAAAAAGTTCTTATCCTAACAAACCTCACCCATCTGAACCTTACCATCACCGAAATCAAAGAATAAGACATTGCCAAAATATCCACAAAACGTGCGTACCTCACAATACCTAACCCAACCTAACCTTACCATCACCAAAGTCAGAGATTTTGACATTGCCAAAATATCCACAAAAAGTTTTTATCCTACCAAACCTCACCCATCTGAACCTAACCATCACCGTAATCAAAGAATTAAACATTGCCATAATATCCACAAAACGTGCTTATCTCACAATACCTAACCCAACCTAACCTAACCATCACCGAAGTCAGAGATTTCGACATTGCCAAAATATCCACAAAAAGTTCTTATCCTACCAAACCTCACCAATCTGAACCTAACAATCACCGAAATCAAAGAATTGGACATTGCCAAAATATCCACAAAACGTTCTTACTTCACAATACCTAATGCAATCTAACCTAACCATCACCGAAGTCAGAAAATTCGACATTGCCAAAATATCCACAAAAAGTTCTTATCCGACCAAACCTCACCCATCTGAACCTAACCATCACCGAAATCTAAGAATTGGATATTGCCAAAATATCCACAAAACGTGCTTACCTCACAATACCATACCCAACCTAACCTAACCATCACCGAAGTCAGAGAATTCGACATTGACAAAATATCCACAAAAAGTTCTTATCCTACCAAACCTCACCCATCTGAACCTAACCATCACCGAAATCAAAGAATTGGACATTGCCAAAATATCCACAAAACGTGCTTAACTCACCATACCTAACTTAACCTAACCTTACCATCACCGAAGTCAAAGAATTCTACATTGCCAAAATATCCACAAAAAGTTCTTATCCTACCAAACATCTCCCATCTGAACCTAACCTTCACCGAAATCAAAGATTTAGACATTGCCAAAATATCCACAAAACGTGCTTACTTCACAATAACTAACCCAACCTAACCTAACCATCACCGAAGTCAGAGAATTCGACATTGCCAAAATATCCACAAAAAGTTCTTATCCTACCAAACCTCACTTATCTGAACCTAACCATCACCGAAATCAAAGAATTAGACAATGATAAAATATCCACAAAACGTGCTTACTTCACAATACCTAACCCAACCTAACCTAACCATCACCGAAGTCAGAGAATTCGACATTGCCAAAATATCCACAAAAAGTTCTTATCCTACCAAACCTCACTTATCTGAACCTAACCATCACCGAAATCAAAGAATTAGGCTTGACAAAATATCCATAAAACGTGCTTACTTTACAATACCTAACCCAACCTAACCTAACCATCACCGAAGTCAGAGAATTCGACATTGCCAAAATATCCACAAAAAGTTCTTATCCTACCAAACCTCACCCATCTGAACCTAACTATCACCGAAATCAAAGAATTGGACATTGCGAAAATATCCACAAAACGTGCTTACTTCACAATACCTAAACCAACCTAACCTAACCATCACCGAAGTCAGAGAATTCGACATTGCCAAAATATCCACAAAAAGTTCTTATTCTACCAAACCTCACTTATCTGAACCTAACCATCACTGAAATCAAAGAATTGGACAATGATACAATATCCACAAAACGTGCTTACCTCACAATACCTAACCCAACCTAACCTAACCATCACCGAAGTCAGAGAATTCGACATTGCCAAAATATCCACAAAAAGTTCTTATCCTACCAAATTTCACCCATCTGAACCTAACGATCATCGAAATCAAAGAATTGGACATTGCCAAAATATCCACAAAACGTGCTTACCTCACTATACCTTATCCAACCTAACCTAACCATCACCGAAGTCAGAGAATTCGACATTGCCAAAATATCCACAAAAATTTCTTATCCTACAAAACCTCACCCATCTGAACCTAACCATCACCGAAATCAAAGAATTAGACATTGCTAAAATATCCACAAAACGTGCTTACCTCACCATATTTAACCCAACCTAACCTTATCATCACCGAAGTCAAAGAATTCGACATTGCCAAAATATCCACAAAAAGTTCTTATCCTACCAAACCTCTCCCATCTGAACCTAACCATCACTGAAATCAAAGAATTCGACATTGACAAAATATCCACAAAACGTGCTTCCCTCACCATACCTAACCCAACCTAACCTTACCATCACCGAAGTCCGAGAATTCGACATTGCCAAAATATCCACAAAAAGTTCTTATCCTACCAAACCTCACCCATCTGAACCTAACCATCACAGAAATTAAAGAATTAGGCTTGCCAAAATATCCACAAAACGTGTTTACCTCACAATACCTAACCCAACCTAACCTAACCATCACCGAAGTCAGAGAATTCGACATTGCCAAAATATCCACAAAAAGTTCTTATCCTACCAAACCTCACTTATCTGAACCTAACCATCACCGAAATCAAAGAATTAGGCTTGACAAAATATCCATAAAACGTGCTTACTTCACAATACCTAACCCAACCTAACCTAACCATCACCGAAGTCAGAGAATTCGACATTGCCAAAATATCCACAAAAAGTTCTTATCCTACCAAACCTCACCCATCTGAACCTAACCATCACGGAAATCAAAAAATTAGGCTTGATAAAAAATCCACAAAACGTGCGTACCTCACAATACCTAACCTAACCTAACCTAACCATCACCGAAGTCAGAGAGTTCGACAATGCCAAAATATCCACAAAAAGTTCTTATCCTACCAAACCTCACCCATCTGAACCTAACCATCACCGAAATCAAAGAATTAGGCTTGACAAAATATCCATAAAACGTGCTTACCTCACAATACCTAACCCAACCTAACCTAACCATCACCGAAGTCAGAGAATTCGACATTGCCAAAATATCCACAAAAAGTTCTTATCCTACAAAACCTCACCCATCTGAACCTAACCATCACCGAAATCAAAGAATTGGATATTGATAAATAATCCACAAAACGAGTTTACCTCACAATACCTAACCCAACCTAACCTAACCATCACCGAAGTCAGAGAATTCGACATTGCCAAAATATCCACAAAAAGTTCTTATCCTACCAAACCTCACTTATCTGAACCTAACCATCACCGAAATCAAAGAATTAGACAATGATAAAATATCCACAAAACGTGCTTACTTCACAATACCTAACCCAACCTAACCTAACCATCACCGAAGTCAGAGAATTCGACATTGCCAAAATATCCACAAAAAGTTCTTATCCTACCAAATTTCACCCATCTGAACCTAACGATCATCGAAATCAAAGAAATGGACATTGCCAAAATATCCACAAAACGTGCTTACCTCACTATACCTTATCCAACCTAACCTAACCATCACCGAAGTCAGAGAATTCGACATTGCCAAAATATCCACAAAAATTTTTTATCCTACAAAACCTCACCCATCTGAACCTAACCATCACCGAAATCAAAGAATTAGACATTGCCAAAATATCCACAAAACGTGCTTACCTCACCATATTTAACCCAACCTAACCTTATCATCACCGAAGTCAAAGAATTCGACATTGCCAAAATATCCACAAAAAGTTCTTATCCTACCAAACCTCACCCATCTGAACCTAACCATCACAGAAATTAAAGAATTAGGCTTGCCAAAATATCCACAAAACGTGTTTACCTCACAATACCTAACCCAACCTAACCTAACCATCACCGAAGTCAGAGAATTCGACATTGCCAAAATATCCACAAAAAGTTCTTATCCTACCAAACCTCACTTATCTGAACCTAACCATCACCGAAATCAAAGAATTAGGCTTGACAAAATATCCATAAAACGTGCTTACT
Organism: Arctopsyche grandis; assembly: GCF_051622035.1. NCBI lineage: Eukaryota > Metazoa > Arthropoda > Insecta > Trichoptera > Hydropsychidae > Arctopsyche > Arctopsyche grandis. Next base: position 1,702,241 of record NW_027518437.1, read on the forward strand.
TCACAATACCTAACCCAACCTAACCTAACCATCACCGAAGTCAGAGAATTCGACATTGCCAAAATATCCACAAAAAGTTCTTATCCTACAGAACCTCACCCATCTGAACCTAACCATCACCGAAATCAAAGAATTGGACATTGCGAAAATATCCACAAAACGTGCTTACTTCACAATACCTAAACCAACCTAACCTAACCATCACCGAAGTCAGAGAATTCGACATTGCCAAAATATCCACAAAAAGTTCTTATTCTACCAAACCTCACTTATCTGAACCTAACCATCACTGAAATCAAAGAATTGGACAATAATACAATATCCACAAAACGTGCTTACCTCACAATACCTAACCCAACCTAACCTAACCATCACCGAAGTCAGAGAATTCGACATTGCCAAAATATCCACAAAAAGATCTTAACCTACCAAACCTCACTTATCTGAACCTAACCATCACCGAAATCAAAGAATTAGACAATGATAAAATATCCACAAAACGTGCTTACTTCACAAAACCTAAACCAACCTAACCTAACCATCACCGAAGTCAGAGAATTCGACATTGCCAAAATATCCACAAAAAGTTCTTATCCTACCAAACCTCACTTATCTGAACCTAACCATCACCGAAATCAAAGAATTAGGCTTGACAAAATATCCATAAAATGTGCTTACTTCACAATACCTAACCTAACCTAACCTAACCATCACCGAAGTCAGAGAATTCGACATTGCCAAAATATCCACAAAAAGTTCTTATCCTACCAAACCTCACCCATCTGAACCTAACCATCACCGAAATCAAAGAATTAGGCTTGACAAAATATCCACAAAACGTGCTTACCTCACAATACCAAACCCAACCTAAGCTAACCATCACCGAAGTCAGAGAATTCGACAATGCCAAAATATCCACAAAAAGTTCTTATCCTACCAAACCTCACCCATCTGAACCTAACCATCACCGAAATTAAAGAATTAGGCTTGCCAAAATATCCACAAAACGTGTTTACCTCACATTACCTAACCCAACCTAACCTAACCATCACCGAAGTCAGAGAATTTGACATTGCCAAAATATCCACAAAAAGTTCTTATCCTACCAAACCTCACCCATCTGAACCTAACCATCACCGAAATCAAGGAATTGGACATTAATAAAATATCCACGAAACGTGCCTTTCTCACAATATCTTATCCAACCTAACCTAACCATCACCGAAGTCAGAGAATTCGACATTGCCAAAATATCCACAAAAAGTTCTTATCCTACAGAACCTCACCCATCTGAACCTAACCATCACCGAAATCAAAGAATTGGACATTGCGAAAATATCCACAAAACGTGCTTACTTCACAATACCTAAACCAACCTAACCTAACCATCACCGAAGTCAGAGAATTCGACATTGCCAAAATATCCACAAAAAGTTCTTATTCTACCAAACCTCACTTATCTGAACCTAACCATCACTGAAATCAAAGAATTGGACAATGATACAATATCCACAAAACGTGCTTACCTCACAATACCTAACCCAACCTAACCTAACCATCACCGAAGTCAGAGAATTCGACATTGCCAAAATATCCACAAAAAGTTCTTATCCTACCAAATTTCACCCATCTGAACCTAACGATCATCGAAATCAAAGAATTGGACATTGCCAAAATATCCACAAAACGTGCTTACCTCACTTTACCTTATCCAACCTAACCTAACCATCACCGAAGTCAGAGAATTCGACATTGCCAAAATATCCACAAAAATTTCTTATCCTACAAAACCTCACCCATCTGAACCTAACCATCACCGAAATCAAAGAATTAGACATTGCCAAAATATCCACAAAACGTGCTTACCTCACCATATTTAACCCAACCTAACCTTATCATCACCGAAGTCAAAGAATTCGACATTGCCAAAATATCCACAAAAAGTTCTTATCCTACCAAACCTCTCCCATCTGAACCTAACCATCACTGAAATCAAAGAATTCGACATTGACAAAATATCCACAAAACGTGCTTCCCTCACCATACCTAACCCAACCTAACCTTACCATCACCGAAGTCCGAGGATTCGACATTGCCAAAATATCCACAAAAAGTTCTTATCCTACCAAACCTCACCCATCTGAACCTAACCATCACAGAAATTAAAGAATTAGGCTTGCCAAAATATCCACAAAACGTGTTTACCTCACAATACCTAACCCAACCTAACCTAACCATCACCGAAGTCAGAGAATTCGACATTGCCAAAATATCCACAAAAAGTTCTTATCCTACCAAACCTCACTTATCTGAACCTAACCATCACCGAAATCAAAGAATTAGGCTTAACAAAATATCCATAAAACGTGCTTACTTCACAATACCTAACCCAACCTAACCTAACGATCACCGAAGTCAGAGAATTCGACATTGCCAAAATATCCACAAAAAGTTCTTATCCTACCAAACCTCACCCATCTGAACCTAACCATCACCGAAATCAAAAAATTAGGCTTGACAAAAAATCCACAAAACGTGCGTACCTCACAATACCTAACCTAACCTAACCTAACCATCACCGAAGTCAGAGAGTTCGACAATGCCAAAATATCCACAAAAAGTTCTTATCCTACCAAACCTCACCCATCTGAACCTAACCATCACCGAAATCAAAGAATTAGGCTTGACAAAATATCCATAAAACGTGCTTACCTCACAATACCTAACCCAACCTAACCTAACCATCACCGAAGTCAGAGAATTCGACATTGCCAAAATATCCACAAAAAGTTCTTATCCTACAAAACCTCACCCATCTGAACCTAACCATCACCGAAATCAAAGAATTGGATATTGATAAATAATCCACAAAACGAGTTTACCTCACAATACCTAACCCAACCTAACCTTACCATCACCGAAGTCAGAGAATTCGACATTGCCAAAATATCCACAAAAAGTTCTTATCCTACCAAACCTCACTTATCTGAACCTAACCATCACCGAAATCAAAGAATTAGACAATGATAAAATATCCACAAAACGTGCTTACTTCACAATACCTAACCCAACCTAACCTAACCATCACCGAAGTCAGAGAATTCGACATTGCCAAAATATCCACAAAAAGTTCTTATCCTACCAAACCTCACCCATCTGAACCTAACCATCACCGAAATCAAAGAATTGGATATTGATAAATAATCCACAAAACGAGTTTACCTCACAATACCTAACCCAACCTAACCTAACCATCACCGAAGTCAGAGAATTCGACATTGCCAAAATATCCACAAAAAGTTCTTATCCTACCAAACCTCACTTATCTGAACCTAACCATCACTGAAATCAAAGAATTAGACAATGATAAAATATCCACAAAACGTGCTTACTTCACAATACCTAACCCAACCTAACCTAACCATCACCGAAGTCAGAGAATTCGACATTGCCAAAATATCCACAAAAAGTTCTTATCCTACCAAACCTCACCCATCTGAACCTAACCATCACCGAAATCAAAGAATTGGATATTGATAAATAATCCACAAAACGAGTTTACCTCACAATACCTAACCCAACCTAACCTAACCATCACCGAAGTCAGAAAATTCGACATTGCCAAAATATCCACAAAAAGTTCTTATCCTACCAAACCTCACTTATCTGAACCTAACCATCACCGAAATCAAAGAATTAGGCTTGACAAAATATCCATAAAACGTGCTTACCTCACATTACCTAACCCAACCTAACCTAACCATCACCGAAGTCAGAGAATTCGACATTGCCAAAATATCCACAAAAAGTTCTTATCCTACCAAACCTCACCCATCTGAACCTAACCATCACCGAAATCAAAGAATTGGACATTAATAAAATATCCACGAAACGTGCCTTTCTCACAATATCTTATCCAACCTAACCTAACCATCACCGAAGTCAGAGAATTCGACATTGCCAAAATATCCACAAAAAGTTCTTATCCTACAGAACCTCACCCATCTGAACCTAACCATCACCGAAATCAAAGAATTGGACATTGCGAAAATATCCACAAAACGTGCTTACTTCACAATACCTAAACCAACCTAACCTAACCATCACCGAAGTCAGAGAATTCGACATTGCCAAAATATCCACAAAAAGTTCTTATTCTACCAAACCTCACTTATCTGAACCTAACCATCACTGAAATCAAAGAATTGGACAATGATACAATATCCACAAAACGTGCTTACCTCACAATACCTAACCCAACCTAACCCAACCATCACCGAAGTCAGAGAATTCGACATTGCCAAAATATCCACAAAAAGTTCTTATCCTACCAAATTTCACCCATCTGAACCTAACGATCATCGAAATCAAAGAATTGGACATTGCCAAAATATCCACAAAACGTGCTTACCTCACTATACCTTATCCAACCTAACCTTACCATCACCGAAGTCAGAGAATTCGACATTGCCAAAATATCCACAAAAATTTCTTATCCTACAAAACCTCACCCATCTGAACCTAACCATCACCGAAATCAAAGAATTAGACATTGCCAAAATATCCACAAAACGTGCTTACCTCACCATATTTAACCCAACCTAACCTTATCATCACCGAAGTCAAAGAATTCGACATTGCCAAAATATCCACAAAAAGTTCTTATCCTACCAAACCTCTCCCATCTGAACCTAACCATCACTGAAATCAAAGAATTCGACATTGACAAAATATCCACAAAACGTGCTTCCCTCACCATACCTAACCCAACCTAACCTTACCATCACCGAAGTCCGAGAATTCGACATTGCCAAAATATCCACAAAAAGTTCTTATCCTACCAAACCTCACCCATCTGAACCTAACCATCACAGAAATTAAAGAATTAGGCTTGCCAAAATATCCACAAAACGTGTTTACCTCACAATACCTAACCCAACCTAACCTAACCATCACCGAAGTCAGAGAATTCGACATTGCCAAAATATCCACAAAAAGTTCTTATCCTACCAAACCTCACTTATCTGAACCTAACCATCACCGAAATCAAAGAATTAGGCTTGACAAAATATCCATAAAACGTGCTTACTTCACAATACCTAACCCAACCTAACCTAACCATCACCGAAGTCAGAGAATTCGACATTGCCAAAATATCCACAAAAAGTTCTTATCCTACCAAACCTCACCCATCTGAACCTAACCATCACCGAAATCAAAAAATTAGGCTTGACAAAAAATCCACAAAACGTGCGTACCTCACAATACCTAACCTAACCTAACCTAACCATCACCGAAGTCAGAGAGTTCGACAATGCCAAAATATCCACAAAAAGTTCTTATCCTACCAAACCTCACCCATCTGAACCTAACCATCACCGAAATCAAAGAATTAGGCTTGACAAAATATCCATAAAACGTGCTTACCTCACAATACATAACCCAACCTAACCTTACCATCACCGAAGTCAGAGAATTCGACATTGCCAAAATATCCACAAAAAGTTCTTATCCTACAAAACCTCACCCATCTGAACCTAACCATCACCGAAATCAAAGAATTGGATATTAATAAATAATCCACAAAACGAGTTTACCTCACAATACCTAACCCAACCTAACCTTACCATCACCGAAGTCAGAGAATTCGACATTGCCAAAATATCCACAAAAAGTTCTTATCCTACCAAACCTCACTTATCTGAACCTAACCATCACCGAAATCAAAGAATTAGACAATGATAAAATATCCACAAAACGTGCTTACTTCACAATACCTAACCCAACCTAACCTAACCATCACCGAAGTCAGAGAATTCGACATTGCCAAAATATCCACAAAAAGTTCTTATCCTACCAAACCTCACCCATCTGAACCTAACCATCACCGAAATCAAAGAATTGGATAATGATAAATAATCCACAAAACGAGTTTACCTCACAATACCTAACCCAACCTAACCTAACCATCACCGAAGTCAGAGAATTCGACATTGCCAAAATATCCACAAAAAGTTCTTATCCTACCAAACCTCACTTATCTGAACCTAACCATCACCGAAATCAAAGAATTAGACAATGATAAAATATCCACAAAACGTGCTTACTTCACAATACCTAACCCAACCTAACCTAACCATCACCGAAGTCAGAGAATTCGACATTGCCAAAATATCCACAAAAAGTTCTTATCCTACCAAACCTCACCCATCTGAACCTAACCATCACCGAAATCAAAGAATTGGATATTGATAAATAATCCACAAAACGAGTTTACCTCACAATACCTAACCCAACCTAACCTAACCATCACCGAAGTCAGAGAATTCGACATTGCCAAAATATCCACAAAAAGTTCTTATCCTACCAAACCTCACTTATCTGAACCTAACCATCACCGAAATCAAAGAATTAGGCTTGACAAAATATCCATAAAACGTGCTTACTTCACAATACCTAACCCAACCTAACCTAACCATCACCGAAGTCAGAGAATTCGACATTGCCAAAATATCCACAAAAAGTTCTTATCCTACCAAACCTCACCCATTCGAACCTAACCATCACCGAAATCAAAGAATTAGGCTTGACAAAATATCCATAAAACGTGCTTACCTCACAATACCTAACCCAACCTAACCTAACCATCACCGAAGTCAGAGAATTCGACATTGCCAAAATATCCACAAAAAGTTCTTATCCTACCAAACCTCACCCATCTGAACCTAACCATCACCGAAATCAAAAAATTGGATATTGATAAATAATCCACAAAACGAGTTTACCTCACAATACCTTACCCAACCTAACCTAACCATCACCGAAGTCAGAGAATTCGACATTGCCAAAATATCCACAAAAAGTTCTTATCCTACCAAACCTCACTTATCTGAACCTAACCATCACCGAAATCAAAGAATTAGACAATGATAAAATATCCACAAAACGTGCTTACTTCACAATACCTAACCCAACCTAACCTAACCATCACCGAAGTCAGAGAATTCGACATTGCCAAAATATCCACAAAAAGTTCTTATCCTACCAAACCTCACTTATCTGAACCTAACCATCACCGAAATCAAAGAATTAGGCTTAACAAAATATCCATAAAACGTGCTTACTTTTTTTTTTTTTTTTTTTTTTTTTTTTTTTTTTTTCCGGCGGGGGGAAATCTTCTAGAAGACACCACCGACGTGTTTAATTCCGGTGGTAGTGTGGGATTTTTACCCACTAAAACCCCCCTCCTCTTCAGCTACCACCCGGCTACTAATTAAGTATTGCTCAAGGGTGGCAGCCAGAATAGCCATCTAGGCTCTCGTCATTTTACAAAGTCGAGACCATCACTGAAATCAAAGAATTCGACATTGACAAAATATCCACAAAACGTGCTTCCCTCACCATACCTAACCCAAGCTAACCTTACCATCACCGAAGTCCGAGAATTCGACATTGCCAAAATATCCACAAAAAAATCTTATCCTACCAAACCTCACCCATCTGAACCTAACCATCACAGAAATTAAAGAATTAGGCTTGCCAAAATATCCACAAAACGTGTTTACCTCACAATACCTAACCCAACCTAACCTAACCATCACCGAAGTCAGAGAATTCGACATTGCCAAAATATCCACAAAAAGTTCTTATCCTACCAAACCTCACTTATCTGAACCTAACCATCACCGAAATCAAAGAATTAGGCTTGAGAAAATATCCATAAAACGTGCTTACTTCACAATACCTAACCCAACCTAACCTAACCATCACCGAAGTCAGAGAATTCGACATTGCCAAAATATCCACAAAAAGTTCTTATCCTACCAAACCTCACCCATCTGAACCTAACCATCACCGAAATCAAAAAATTAGGCTTGACAAAAAATCCACAAAACGTGCGTACCTCACAATACCTAACCTAACCTAACCTAACCATCACCGAAGTCAGAGAGTTCGACAATGCCAAAATATCCACAAAAAGTTCTTATCCTACCAAACCTCACCCATCTGAACCTAACCATCACCGAAATCAAAGAATTAGGCTTGACAAAATATCCATAAAACGTGCTTACCTCACAATACCTAACCCAAACTAACCTAACCATCACCGAAGTCAGAGAATTCGACATTGCCAAAATATCCACAAAAAGTTCTTATCCTACAAAACCTCACCCATCTGAACCTAACCATCACCGAAATCAAAGAATTGGATATTGATAAATAATCCACAAAACGAGTTTACCTCACAATACCTAACCCAACCTAACCTAACCATCACCGAAGTCAGAGAATTCGACATTGCCAAAATATCCACAAAAAGTTCTTATCCTACCAAACCTCACTTATCTGAACCTAACCATCACCGAAATCAAAGAATTAGACAATGATAAAATATCCACAAAACGTGCTTACTTCACAATACCTAACCCAAACTAACCTAACCATCACCGAAGTCAGAGAATTCGACATTGCCAAAATATCCACAAAAAGTTCTTATCCTACCAAACCTCACCCATCTGAACCTAACCATCACCGAAATCAAAGAATTGGATATTGATAAATAATCCACAAAACGAGTTTACCTCACAATACCTAACCCAACCTAACCTAACCATCACCGAAGTCAGAGAATTCGACATTGCCAAAATATCCACAAAAAGTTCTTATCCTACCAAACCTCACTTATCTGAACCTAACCATCACCGAAATCAAAGAATTAGACAATGATAAAATATCCACAAAACGTCCTTACTTCACAATACCTAACCCAACCTAACCTAACCATCACCGAAGTCAGAGAATTCGACATTGCCAAAATATCCACAAAAAGTTCTTATCCTACCAAACCTCACCCATCTGAACCTAACCATCACCGAAATCAAAGAATTGGATATTGATAAATAATCCACAACACGAGTTTACCTCACAATACCTAACCCAACCTAACCTAACCATCACCGAAGTCAGAGAATTCGACATTGCCAAAATATCCACAAAAAGTTCTTATCCTACCAAACCTCACTTATCTGAACCTAACCATCACCGAAATCAAAGAATTAGGCTTGGCAAAATATCCATAAAACGTGCTTACTTCACAATACCTAACCCAACCTAACCTAACCATCACCGAAGTCAGAGAATTCGACATTGCCAAAATATCCACAAAAAGTTCTTATCCTACCAAACCTCACCCATCTGAACCTAACCATCACCGAAATCAAAGAATTAGGCTTGACAAAATATCCACAAAACGTGCTTACCTCACAATACCAAACCCAACCTAACCTAACCATCACCGAAGTCAGAGAATTTGACAATGCCAAAATATCCACAAAAAGTTCTTATCCTACCAAACCTCACCCATCTGAACCTAACCATCACCGAAATCAAAGAATTAGGCTTGACAAAATATCCAAAAAACGTGCTTACCTCACAATACCTAACCCAACCTAACCTAACCATCACCGAAGTCAGAGAATTCGACATTGCCAAAATATCCACAAAAAGTTCTTATCCTACCAAACCTCACCCATCTGAACCTAACCATCACCGAAATCAAAAAATTGGATATTGATAAATAATCCACAAAACGAGTTTACCTCACAATACCTTACCCAACCTAACCTAACCATCACCGAAGTCAGAGAATTCGACATTGCCAAAATATCCACAAAAAGTTCTTATCCTACCAAACCTCACTTATCTGAACCTAACCATCACCGAAATCAAAGAATTAGACAATGATAAAATATCCACAAAACGTGCTTACTTCACAATACCTAACCCAACCTAACCTAACCATCACCGAAGTCAGAGAATTCGACATTGCCAAAATATCCACAAAAAGTTCTTATCCTACCAAACCTCACCCATCTGAACCTAACCATCACCGAAATCAAAGAATTGGACATTGCCAAAATATCCACAAAACGTACTTACCTCACAATACCTAACCCAACCTAACCTAACCATCACCGAAGTCAGAGAATCCAACATTGCCAAAATATCCAAAAAAAATTAATACCCCACCAAACCTAAGCATCTGATCCTAACCATCACCGAAATCGAAAAAATGGACATTGCCAAAATATCTACAAAACGAGTTTTCCTCACTATACCTTATCCAACTTAACCTAACCATCACCGAAGTCAGAGAATTCGACAATGCCAAAATATCCACAAAAAGTTCTTATCCTACCAAACCTCACCCATCTGAACCTAACCATCACCGAAATTAAAGAATTAGGCTTGCCAAAATATCCACAAAACGTGCTTACCTCACAATACTTAACCCAACCTAACCTAACCATCACCGAAGTCAGAGAATTCGACATTGCCAAAATATCCACAAAAAGTTCTTATCCTACCAAACCTCACTTATCTGAACCTAACCATCACCGAAATCAAAGAATTAGACAATGATAAAATATCCACAAAACGTGCTTACTTCACAATACCTAACCCAACCTAACCTAACCATCACCGAAGTCAGAGAATTCGACATTGCCAAAATATCCACAAAAAGTTCTTATCCTACCAAACCTCACCCATCTGAACCTTACCATCACCGAAATCAAAGAATTGGATATTGATAAATAATCCACAAAACGAGTTTACCTCACAATACCTAACCCAACCTAACCTAACCATCACCGAAGTCAGAGAATTCGACATTGCCAAAATATCCACAAAAAGTTCTTATCCTACCAAACCTCACTTATCTGAACCTAACCATCACCGAAATCAAAGAATTAGACAATGATAAAATATCCACAAAACGTGCTTACTTCACAATACCTAACCCAACCTAACCTAACCATCACCGAAGTCAGAGAATTCGACATTGCCAAAATATCCACAAAAAGTTCTTATCCTACAGAACCTCACCCATCTGAACCTAACCATCACCGAAATCAAAGAATTGGACATTGCGAAAATATCCACAAAACGTGCTTACTTCACAATACCTAAACCAACCTAACCTAACCATCACCGAAGTCAGAGAATTCGACATTGCCAAAATATCCACAAAAAGTTCTTATTCTACCAAACCTCACTTATCTGAACCTAACCATCACTGAAATCAAAGAATTGGACAATGATACAATATCCACAAAACGTGCTTACCTCACAATACCTAACCCAACCTAACCTAACCATCACCGAAGTCAGAGAATTCGACATTGCCAAAATATCCACAAAAAGTTCTTATCCTACCAAATTTCACCCATCTGAACCTAACGATCATCGAAATCAAAGAATTGGACATTGCCAAAATATCCACAAAACGTGCTTACCTCACTATACCTTATCCAACCTAACCTAACCATCACCGAAGTCAGAGAATTCGACATTGCCAAAATATCCACAAAAATTTCTTATCCTACAAAACCTCACCCATCTGAACCTAACCATCACCGAAATCAAAGAATTAGACATTGCCAAAATATCCACAAAACGTGCTTACCTCACCATATTTAACCCAACCTAACCTTATCATCACCGAAGTCAAAGAATTCGACATTGCCAAAATATCCACAAAAAGTTCTTATCCTACCAAACCTCTCCCATCTGAACCTAACCATCACTGAAATCAAAGAATTCGACATTGACAAAATATCCACAAAACGTGCTTCCCTCACCATACCTAACCCAACCTAACCTTACCATCACCGAAGTCCGAGAATTCGACATTGCCAAAATATCCACAAAAAGTTCTTATCCTACCAAACCTCACCCATCTGAACCTAACCATCACAGAAATTAAAGAATTAGGCTTGCCAAAATATCCACAAAACGTGTTTACCTCACAATACCTAACCCAACCTAACCTAACCATCACCGAAGTCAGAGAATTCGACATTGCCAAAATATCCACAAAAAGTTCTTATCCTACCAAACCTCACTTATCTGAACCTAACCATCACCGAAATCAAAGAATTAGGCTTAACAAAATATCCATAAAACGTGCTTACTTCACAATACCTAACCCAACCTAACCTAACCATCACCGAAGTCAGAGAATTCGACATTGCCAAAATATCCACAAAAAGTTCTTATCCTACCAAACCTCACCCATCTGAACCTAACCATCACCGAAATCAAAAAATTAGGCTTGACAAAAAATCCACAAAACGTGCGTACCTCACAATACCTAACCTAACCTAACCTAACCATCACCGAAGTCAGAGAGTTCGACAATGCCAAAATATCCACAAAAAGTTCTTATCCTACCAAACCTCACCCATCTGAACCTAACCATCACCGAAATCAAAGAATTAGGCTTGACAAAATATCCATAAAACGTGCTTACCTCACAATACCTAACCCAACCTAACCTAACCATCACCGAAGTCAGAGAATTCGACATTGCCAAAATATCCACAAAAAGTTCTTATCCTACAAAACCTCACCCATCTGAACCTAACCATCACCGAAATCAAAGAATTGGATATTGATAAATAATCCACAAAACGAGTTTACCTCACAATACCTAACCCAACCTAACCTAACCATCACCGAAGTCAGAGAATTCGACATTGCCAAAATATCCACAAAAAGTTCTTATCCTACCAAACCTCACTTATCTGAACCTAACCATCACCGAAATCAAAGAATTAGACAATGATAAAATATCCACAAAACGTGCTTACTTCACAATACCTAACCCAACCTAACCTAACCATCACCGAAGTCAGAGAATTCGACATTGCCAAAATATCCACAAAAAGTTCTTATCCTACCAAACCTCACCCATCTGAACCTAACCATCACCGAAATCAAAGAATTGGATATTGATAAATAATCCACAAAACGAGTTTACCTCACAATACCTAACCCAACCTAACCTAACCATCACCGAAGTCAGAGAATTCGACATTGCCAAAATATCCACAAAAAGTTCTTATCCTACCAAACCTCACTTATCTGAACCTAACCATCACTGAAATCAAAGAATTAGACAATGATAAAATATCCACAAAACGTGCTTACTTCACAATACCTAACCCAACCTAACCTAACCATCACCGAAGTCAGAGAATTCGACATTGCCAAAATATCCACAAAAAGTTCTTATCCTACCAAACCTCACCCATCTGAACCTAACCATCACCGAAATCAAAGAATTGGATATTGATAAATAATCCACAAAACGAGTTTACCTCACAATACCTAACCCAACCTAACCTAACCATCACCGAAGTCAGAAAATTCGACATTGCCAAAATATCCACAAAAAGTTCTTATCCTACCAAACCTCACTTATCTGAACCTAACCATCACCGAAATCAAAGAATTAGGCTTGACAAAATATCCATAAAACGTGCTTACCTCACAATACCTAACCCAACCTAACCTAACCATCACCGAAGTCAGAGAATTCGACATTGCCAAAATATCCACAAAAAGTTCTTATCCTACCAAACCTCACCCATCTGAACCTAACCATCACCGAAATCAAAGAATTGGACATTAATAAAATATCCACGAAACGTGCCTTTCTCACAATATCTTATCCAACCTAACCTAACCATCACCGAAGTCAGAGAATTCGACATTGCCAAAATATCCACAAAAAGTTCTTATCCTACAGAACCTCACCCATCTGAACCTAACCATCACCGAAATCAAAGAATTGGACATTGCGAAAATATCCACAAAACGTGCTTACTTCACAATACCTAAACCAACCTAACCTTACCATCACCGAAGTCAGAGAATTCGACATTGCCAAAATATCCACAAAAAGTTCTTATTCTACCAAACCTCACTTATCTGAACCTAACCATCACTGAAATCAAAGAATTGGACAATGATACAATATCCACAAAACGTGCTTACCTCACAATACCTAACCCAACCTAACCTAACCATCACCGAAGTCAGAGAATTCGACATTGCCAAAATATCCACAAAAAGTTCTTATCCTACCAAATTTCACCCATCTGAACCTAACGATCATCGAAATCAAAGAATTGGACATTGCCAAAATATCCACAAAACGTGCTTACCTCACTATACCTTATCCAACCTAACCTTACCATCACCGAAGTCAGAGAATTCGACATTGCCAAAATATCCACAAAAATTTCTTATCCTACAAAACCTCACCCATCTGAACCTAACCATCACCGAAATCAAAGAATTAGACATTGCCAAAATATCCACAAAACGTGCTTACCTCACCATATTTAACCCAACCTAACCTTATCATCACCGAAGTCAAAGAATTCGACATTGCCAAAATATCCACAAAAAGTTCTTATCCTACCAAACCTCTCCCATCTGAACCTAACCATCACTGAAATCAAAGAATTCGACATTGACAAAATATCCACAAAACGTGCTTCCCTCACCATACCTAACCCAACCTAACCTTACCATCACCGAAGTCCGAGAATTCGACATTGCCAAAATATCCACAAAAAGTTCTTATCCTACCAAACCTCACCCATCTGAACCTAACCATCACAGAAATTAAAGAATTAGGCTTGCCAAAATATCCACAAAACGTGTTTACCTCACAATACCTAACCCAACCTAACCTAACCATCACCGAAGTCAGAGAATTCGACATTGCCAAAATATCCACAAAAAGTTCTTATCCTACCAAACCTCACTTATCTGAACCTAACCATCACCGAAATCAAAGAATTAGGCTTGACAAAATATCCATAAAACGTGCTTACTTCACAATACCTAACCCAACCTAACCTAACCATCACCGAAGTCAGAGAATTCGACATTGCCAAAATATCCACAAAAAGTTCTTATCCTACCAAACCTCACCCATCTGAACCTAACCATCACCGAAATCAAAGAATTGGACATTGCAAAAATATCCACAAAACGTGCTTACCTCACTATACCTTATCCAACCTAACCTAACCATCACCGAAGTCAGAGAATTCGACATTGCCAAAATATCCACAAAAAGTTCTCATCCTACCAAACCTCACCCATCTGAACCTAACCATCACCGAAATCAAAGAATTGGACATTAATAAAATATCCACAAAACGTGCCTATCTCACAATATCTTATCCAACCTAACCTAACCATCACCGAAGTCAGAGAATTCAACATTGCCAAAATATCCACAAAAAGTTCATACCCCACCAAACCTCACCCATCTGAACCTAACCATCACCGAAATCGAAGAAATGGACATTGCCAAAATATCTACAAAACGTGCTTACCTCACTATACCTTATCCAACTTAACCTAACCATCACCGAAGTCAGAGAATTCGACAATGCCAAAATATCCACAAAAAGTTCTTATCCTACCAAACCTCTTCCATCTGAACCTAACCATCACCAAAATTAAAGAATTAGGCTTGCCAAAATATCCACAAAACGTGCTTACCTCACAATACTTAACCCAACCTAACCTAACCATCACCGAAGTCAGAGAATTCGACATTGCCAAAATATCCACAAAAAGTTCTTATCCTACCAAACCTCACTTATCTGAACCTAACCATCACCGAAATCAAAGAATTAGACAATGATAAAATATCCACAAAACGTGCTTACTTCACAATACCTAACCCAACCTAACCTAACCATCACCGAAGTCAGAGAATTCGACATTGCCAAAATATCCACAAAAAGTTCTTATCCTACCAAACCTCACCCATCTGAACCTAACCATCACCGAAATCAAAGAATTGGACATTAATAAAATATCCACAAAACGTGCCTATCTCACAATATCTTATCCAACCTAACCTAACCATCACCGAAGTCAGAGAATTCAACATTGCCAAAATATCCACAAAAAGTTCATACCCCACGAAACCTCACCCATCTGAACCTAACCATCACCGAAATCGAAGAAATGGACATTGCCAAAATATCCACAAAACGTGCTTACCTCACTATACCTTATCCAACTTAACCTAACCATCACCGAAGTCAGAGAATTCGACAATGCCAAAATATCCACAAAAAGTTCTTATCCTACCAAACCTCACCCATCTGAACCTAACCATCACCGAAATTAAAGAATTAGGCTTGCCAAAATATCCACAAAACGTGCTTACCTCACAATACTTAACCCAACCTAACCTAACCATCACCGAAGTCAGAGAATTCGACATTGCCAAAATATCCACAAAAAGTTCTTATCCTACCAAACCTCACTTATCTGAACCTAACCATCACCGAAATCAAAGAATTAGACAATGATAAAATATCCACAAAACGTGCTTACTTCACAATACCTAACCCAACCTAACCTAACCATCACCGAAGTCAGAGAATTCGACATTGCCAAAATATCCACAAAAAGTTCTTATCCTACCAAACCTCACCCATCTGAACCTTACCATCACCGAAATCAAAGAATTGGACATTAATAAAATATCCACAAAACGTGCCTATCTCACAATATCTTATCCAACCTAACCTAACCATCACCGAAGTCAGAGAATTCGACATTGCCAAAATATCCACAAAAAGTTCTTATCCTACAGAACCTCACCCATCTGAACCTAACCATCACCGAAATCAAAGAATTGGACATTGCAAAAATATCCACAAAACGTGCTTACCTCACTATACCTTATCCAACCTAACCTAACCATCACCGAAGTCAGAGAATTCGACATTGCCAAAATATCCACAAAAAGTTCTTATCCTACAAAACCTCACCCATCTGAACCTAACCATCACCGAAATTAAAGAATTAGGCTTGCCAAAATATCCACAAAACGTGCTTACCTCACAATACTTAACCCAACCTAACCTAACCATCACCGAAGTCAGAGAATTCGACATTGCCAAAATATCCACAAAAAGTTCTTATCCTACCAAACCTCACTTATCTGAACCTAACCATCACCGAAATCAAAGAATTAGACAATGATAAAATATCCACAAAACGTGCTTACTTCACAATACCTAACCCAACCTAACCTAACCATCACCGAAGTCAGAGAATTCGACATTGCCAAAATATCCACAAAAAGTTCTTACCCTACCAAACCTCACCCATCTGAACCTTACCATCACCGAAATCAAAGAATTGGACATTAATAAAATATCCACAAAACGTGCCTATCTCACAATATCTTATCCAACCTAACCTAACCATCACCGAAGTCAGAGAATTCGACATTGCCAAAATATCCACAAAAAGTTCTTATCCTACAGAACCTCACCCATCTGAACCTAACCATCACCGAAATCAAAGAATTGGACATTGCAAAAATATCCACAAAACGTGCTTACCTCACTATACCTAACCCAACCTAACCTAACCATCACCGAAGTCAGAGAATTCGACATTGCCAAAATATCCACAAAAAGTTCTTATCCTACAAAACCTCACCCATCTGAACCTAACCATCACCGAAATCAAAGAATTGGATATTGATAAATAATCCACAAAACGAGTTTACCTCACAATACCTAACCCAACCTAACCTAACCATCACCGAAGTCAGAGAATTCGACATTGCCAAAATATCCACAAAAAGTTCTTATCCTACCAAACCTCACTTATCTGAACCTAACCATCACCGAAATCAAAGAATTAGACAATGATAAAATATCCACAAAACGTGCTTACTTCACAATACCTAACCCAAACTAACCTAACCATCACCGAAGTCAGAGAATTCGACATTGCCAAAATATCCACAAAAAGTTCTTATCCTACCAAACCTCACCCATCTGAACCTAACCATCACCGAAATCAAAGAATTGGATATAGATAAATAATCCACAAAACGAGTTTACCTCACAATACCTAACCCAACCTAACCTAACCATCACCGAAGTCAGAGAATTCGACATTGCCAAAATATCCACAAAAAGTTCTTATCCTACCAAACCTCACTTATCTGAACCTAACCATCACCGAAATCAAAGAATTAGACAATGATAAAATATCCACAAAACGTGCTTACTTCACAATACCTAACCCAACCTAACCTAACCATCACCGAAGTCAGAGAATTCGACATTGCCAAAATATCCACAAAAAGTTCTTATCCTACCAAACCTCACCCATCTGAACCTAACCATCACCGAAATCAAAGAATTGGATATTGATAAATAATCCACAAAACGAGTTTACCTCACAATACCTAACCCAACCTAACCTAACCATCACCGAAGTCAGAGAATTCGACATTGCCAAAATATCCACAAAAAGTTCTTATCCTACCAAACCTCACTTATCTGAACCTAACCATCACCGAAATCAAAGAATTAGGCTTGGCAAAATATCCATAAAACGTGCTTACTTCACAATACCTAACCCAACCTAACCTAACCATCACCGAAGTCAGAGAATTCGACATTGCCAAAATATCCACAAAAAGTTCTTATCCTACCAAACCTCACCCATCTGAACCTAACCATCACCGAAATCAAAGAATTAGGCTTGACAAAATATCCACAAAACGTGCTTACCTCACAATACCAAACCCAACCTAACCTAACCATCACCGAAGTCAGAGAATTTGACAATGCCAAAATATCCACAAAAAGTTCTTATCCTACCAAACCTCACCCATCTGAACCTAACCATCACCGAAATCAAAGAATTAGGCTTGACAAAATATCCAAAAAACGTGCTTACCTCACAATACCTAACCCAACCCAACCTAACCATCACCGAAGTCAGAGAATTCGACATTGCCAAAATATCCACAAAAAGTTCTTATCCTACCAAACCTCACCCATCTGAACCTAACCATCACCGAAATCAAAAAATTGGATATTGATAAATAATCCACAAAACGAGTTTACCTCACAATACCTTACCCAACCTAACCTAACCATCACCGAAGTCAGAGAATTCGACATTGCCAAAATATCCACAAAAAGTTCTTATCCTACCAAACCTCACTTATCTGAACCTAACCATCACCGAAATCAAAGAATTAGACAATGATAAAATATCCACAAAACGTGCTTACTTCACAATACCTAACCCAACCTAACCTAACCATCACCGAAGTCAGAGAATTCGACATTGCCAAAATATCCACAAAAAGTTCTTATCCTACCAAACCTCACCCATCTGAACCTAACCATCACCGAAATCAAAGAATTGGACATTGCCAAAATATCCACAAAACGTACTTACCTCACAATACCTAACCCAACCTAACCTAACCATCACCGAAGTCAGAGAATCCAACATTGCCAAAATATCCAAAAAAAATTAATACCCCACCAAACCTAAGCATCTGAACCTAACCATCACCGAAATCGAAAAAATGGACATTGCCAAAATATCTACAAAACGAGCTTTCCTCACTATACCTTATCCAACTTAACCTAACCATCACCGAAGTCAGAGAATTCGACAATGCCAAAATATCCACAAAAAGTTCTTATCCTACCAAACCTCACCCATCTGAACCTAACCATCACCGAAATTAAAGAATTAGGCTTGCCAAAATATCCACAAAACGTGCTTACCTCACAATACTTAACCCAACCTAACCTAACCATCACCGAAGTCAGAGAATTCGACATTGCCAAAATATCCACAAAAAGTTCTTATCCTACCAAACCTCACTTATCTGAACCTAACCATCACCGAAATCAAAGAATTAGACAATGATAAAATATCCACAAAACGTGCTTACTTCACAATACCTAACCCAACCTAACCTAACCATCACCGAAGTCAGAGAATTCGACATTGCCAAAATATCCACAAAAAGTTCTTATCCTACCAAACCTCACCCATCTGAACCTAACCATCACCGAAATCAAAGAATTGGATGTGGATAAATAATCCACAAAACGAGTTTACCTCACAATACCTAACCCAACCTAACCTAACCATCACCGAAGTCAGAGAATTCGACATTGCCAAAATATCCACAAAAAGTTCTTATCCTACCAAACCTCACTTATCTGAACCTAACCATCACCGAAATCAAAGAATTAGACAATGATAAAATATCCACAAAACGTGCTTACTTCACAATACCTAACCCAACCTAACCTAACCATCACCGAAGTCAGAGAATTCGACATTGCCAAAATATCCACAAAAAGTTCTTATCCTACCAAACCTCACCCATCTGAACCTAACCATCACCGAAATCAAAGAATTGGATATTGATAAATAATCCACAAAACGAGTTTACCTCACAATACCTAACCCAACCTAACCTAACCATCACCGAAGTCAGAGAATTCGACATTGCCAAAATATCCACAAAAAGTTCTTATCCTACCAAACCTCACTTATCTGAACCTAACCATCACCGAAATCAAAGAATTAGGCTTGACAAAATATCCATAAAACGTGCTTACTTCACAATACCTAACCCAACCTAACCTAACCATCACCGAAGTCAGAGAATTCGACATTGCCAAAATATCCACAAAAAGTTCTTATCCTACCAAACCTCACCCATCTGAACCTAACCATCACCGAAATCAAAGAATTAGGCTTGACAAAATATCCACAAAACGTGCTTACCTCACAATACCAAACCCAACCTAACCTAACCATCACCGAAGTCAGAGAATTCAACAATGCCAAAATATCCACAAAAAGTTCTTATCCTACCAAACCTCACCCATCTGAACCTAACCATCACCGAAATCAAAGAATTAGGCTTGACAAAATATCCATAAAACGTGCTTACCTCACAATACCTAACCCAACCTAACCTAACCATCACCGAAGTCAGAGAATTCGACATTGCCAAAATATCCACAAAAAGTTCTTATCCTACCAAACCTCACCCATCTGAACCTAACCATCACCGAAATCAAAAAATTGGATATTGATAAATAATCCACAAAACGAGTTTACCTCACAATACCTTACCCAACCTAACCTAACCATCACCGAAGTCAGAGAATTCGACATTGCCAAAATATCCACAAAAAGTTCTTATCCTACCAAACCTCACTTATCTGAACCTAACCATCACCGAAATCAAAGAATTAGACAATGATAAAATATCCACAAAACGTGCTTACTTCACAATACCTAACCCAACCTAACCTAACCATCACCGAAGTCAGAGAATTCGACATTGCCAAAATATCCACAAAAAGTTCTTATCCTACCAAACCTCACCCATCTGAACCTAACCATCACCGAAATCAAAGAATTGGACATTGCCAAAATATCCACAAAACGTTCTTACCTCACAATACCTAACCCAACCTAACCTAACCATCACCGAAGTCAGAGAATCCAACATTGCCAAAATATCCAAAAAAAATTAATACCCCACCAAACCTAAGCATCTGAACCTAACCATCACCGAAATCGAAAAAATGGACATTGCCAAAATATCTACAAAACGAGCTTTCCTCACTATACCTTATCCAACTTAACCTAACCATCACCGAAGTCAGAGAATTCGACAATGCCAAAATATCCACAAAAAGTTCTTATCCTACCAAACCTCACCCATCTGAACCTAACCATCACCGAAATTAAAGAATTAGGCTTGCCAAAATATCCACAAAACGTGCTTACCTCACAATACTTA
Organism: Arctopsyche grandis; assembly: GCF_051622035.1. Taxonomy (NCBI): domain Eukaryota; kingdom Metazoa; phylum Arthropoda; class Insecta; order Trichoptera; family Hydropsychidae; genus Arctopsyche; species Arctopsyche grandis. The sequence goes on from NW_027518437.1 coordinate 1,723,731, forward strand.
ACCCAACCTAACCTAACCATCACCGAAGTCAGAGAATTCGACATTGCCAAAATATCCACAAAAAGTTCTTATCCTACCAAACCTCACTTATCTGAACCTAACCATCACCGAAATCAAAGAATTAGACATTGATAAAATATCCACAAAACGTGCTTACTTCACAATACCTAACCCAACCTAACCTTACCATCACCGAAGTCAGAGAATTCGACATTGCCAAAATATCCACAAAAAGTTCTTATCCTACCAAACCTCACCCATCTGAACCTAACCATCACCGAAATCAAAGAATTGGATATTGATAAATAATCCACAAAACGAGTTTACCTCACAATACCTAACCCAACCTAACCTAACCATCACCGAAGTCAGAGAATTCGACATTGCCAAAATATCCACAAAAAGTTCTTATCCTACCAAACCTCAGTTATCTGAACCTAACCATCACCGAAATCAAAGAATTAGACAATGATAAAATATCCACAAAACGTGCTTACTTCACAATACCTAACCCAACCTAACCTAACCATCACCGAAGTCAGAGAATTCGACATTGCCAAAATATCCACAAAAAGTTCTTATCCTACCAAACCTCACCCATCTGAACCTAACCATCACCGAAATCAAAGAATTGGATATTGATAAATAATCCACAAAACGAGTTTACCTCACAATACCTAACCCAACCTAACCTAACCATCACCGAAGTCAGAGAATTCGACATTGCCAAAATATCCACAAAAAGTTCTTATCCTACCAAACCTCACTTATCTGAACCTAACCATCACCGAAATCAAAGAATTAGGCTTGACAAAATATCCATAAAACGTGCTTACTTCACAATACCTAACCCAACCTAACCTAACCATCACCGAAGTCAGAGAATTCGACATTGCCAAAATATCCACAAAAAGTTCTTATCCTACCAAACCTCACCCATCTGAACCTAACCATCACCGAAATCAAAGAATTAGGCTTGACAAAATATCCACAAAACGTGCTTACCTCACAATACCAAACCCAACCTAACCTAACCATCACCGAAGTCAGAGAATTTGACAATGCCAAAATATCCACAAAAAGTTCTTATCCTACCAAACCTCACCCATCTGAACCTAACCATCACCGAAATCAAAGAATTAGGCTTGACAAAATATCCAAAAAACGTGCTTACCTCACAATACCTAACCCAACCTAACCTAACCATCACCGAAGTCAGAGAATTCGACATTGCCAAAATATCCACAAAAAGTTCTTATCCTACCAAACCTCACCCATCTGAACCTAACCATCACCGAAATCAAAAAATTGGATATTGATAAATAATCCACAAAACGAGTTTACCTCACAATACCTTACCCAACCTAACCTAACCATCACCGAAGTCAGAGAATTCGACATTGCCAAAATATCCACAAAAAGTTCTTATCCTACCAAACCTCACTTATCTGAACCTAACCATCACCGAAATCAAAGAATTAGACAATGATAAAATATCCACAAAACGTGCTTACTTCACAATACCTAACCCAACCTAACCTAACCATCACCGAAGTCAGAGAATTCGACATTGCCAAAATATCCACAAAAAGTTCTTATCCTACCAAACCTCACCCATCTGAACCTAACCATCACCGAAATCAAAGAATTGGACATTGCCAAAACCTTCAAAAAACGTACTTACCTCACAATACCTAACCCAACCTAACCTAACCATCACCGAAGTCAGAGAATCCAACATTGCCAAAATATCCAAAAAAAATTAATACCCCACCAAACCTAAGCATCTGAACCTAACCATCACCGAAATCGAAAAAATGGACATTGCCAAAATATCTACAAAACGAGCTTTCCTCACTATACCATATCCAACTTAACCTAACCATCACCGAAGTCAGAGAATTCGACAATGCCAAAATATCCACAAAAAGTTCTTATCCTACCAAACCTCACCCATCTGAACCTAACCATCACCGAAATTAAAGAATTAGGCTTGCCAAAATATCCACAAAACGTGCTTACCTCACAACACTTAACCCAACCTAACCTAACCATCACCGAAGTCAGAGAATTCGACATTGCCAAAATATCCACAAAAAGTTCTTATCCTACCAAACCTCACTTATCTGAACCTAACCATCACCGAAATCAAAGAATTAGACAATGATAAAATATCCAAAAAACGTGCTTACTTCACAATACCTAACCCAACCTAACCTAACCATCACCGAAGTCAGAGAATTCGACATTGCCAAAATATCCACAAAAAGTTCTTATCCTACCAAACCTCACCCATCTGAACCTAACCATCACCGAAATCAAAGAATTGGATATTGATAAATAATCCACAAAACGAGTTTACCTCACAATACCTAACCCAACCTAACCTAACCATCACCGAAGTCAGAGAATTCGACATTGCCAAAATATCCACAAAAAGTTCTTATCCTACCAAACCTCACTTATCTGAACCTAACCATCACCGAAATCAAAGAATTAGACAATGATAAAATATCCACAAAACGTGCTTACTTCACAATACCTAACCCAACCTAACCTAACCATCACCGAAGTCAGAGAATTCGACATTGCCAAAATATCCACAAAAAGTTCTTATCCTACCAAACCTCACCCATCTGAACCTAACCATCACCGAAATCAAAGAATTAGGCTTGACAAAATATCCACAAAACGTGCTTACCTCACAATACCAAACCCAACCTAACCTAACCATCACCGAAGTCAGAGAATTCAACAATGCCAAAATATCCACAAAAAGTTCTTATCCTACCAAACCTCACCCATCTGAACCTAACCATCACCGAAATCAAAGAATTAGGCTTGACAAAATATCCATAAAACGTGCTTACCTCACAATACCTAACCCAACCTAACCTAACCATCACCGAAGTCAGAGAATTCGACATTGCCAAAATATCCACAAAAAGTTCTTATCCTACCAAACCTCACCCATCTGAACCTAACCATCACCGAAATCAAAAAATTGGATATTGATAAATAATCCACAAAACGAGTTTACCTCACAATACCTTACCCAACCTAACCTAACCATCACCGAAGTCAGAGAATTCGACATTGCCAAAATATCCACAAAAAGTTCTTATCCTACCAAACCTCACTTATCTGAACCTAACCATCACCGAAATCAAAGAATTAGACAATGATAAAATATCCACAAAACGTGCTTACTTCACAATACCTAACCCAACCTAACCTAACCATCACCGAAGTCAGAGAATTCGACATTGCCAAAATATCCACAAAAAGTTCTTATCCTACCAAACCTCACCCATCTGAACCTAACCATCACCGAAATCAAAGAATTGGACATTGCCAAAATATCCACAAAACGTTCTTACCTCACAATACCTAACCCAACCTAACCTAACCATCACCGAAGTCAGAGAATTTAACATTGCCAAAATATCCAAAAAAAATTAATACCCCACCAAACCTAAGCATCTGAACCTAACCATCACCGAAATCGAAAAAATGGACATTGCCAAAATATCTACAAAACGAGCTTTCCTCACTATACCTTATCCAACTTAACCTAACCATCACCGAAGTCAGAGAATTCGACAATGCCAAAATATCCACAAAAAGTTCTTATCCTACCAAACCTCACCCATCTGAACCTAACCATCACCGAAATTAAAGAATTAGGCTTGCCAAAATATCCACAAAACGTGCTTACCTCACAATACTTAACCCAACCTAACCTAACCATCACCGAAGTCAGAGAATTCGACATTGCCAAAATATCCACAAAAAGTTCTTATCCTACAAAACCTCACTTATCTGAACCTAACCATCACCGAAATCAAAGAATTAGACAATGATAAAATATCCACAAAACGTGCTTACTTCACAATACCTAACCCAACCTAACCTAACCATCACCGAAGTCAGAGAATTCGACATTGCCAAAATATCCACAAAAAGTTCTTATCCTACCAAACCTCACCCATCTGAACCTAACCATCACCGAAATCAAAGAATTGGATATTGATAAATAATCCACAAAACGAGTTTACCTCACAATACCTAACCCAACCTAACCTAACCATCACCGAAGTCAGAGAATTCGACATTGCCAAAATATCCACAAAAAGTTCTTATCCTACCAAACCTCACTTATCTGAACCTAACCATCACCGAAATCAAAGAATTAGACAATGATAAAATATCCACAAAACGTGCTTACTTCACAATACCTAACCCAACCTAACCTAACCATCACCGAAGTCAGAGAATTCGACATTGCCAAAATATCCACAAAAAGTTCTTATCCTACCAAACCTCACCCATCTGAACCTAACCATCACCGAAATCAAAGAATTGGATATTGATAAATAATCCACAAAACGAGTTTACCTCACAATACCTAACCCAACCTAACCTAACCATCACCGAAGTCAGAGAATTCGACATTGCCAAAATATCCACAAAAAGTTCTTATCCTACCAAACCTCACTTATCTGAACCTAACCATCACCGAAATCAAAGAATTAGGCTTGACAAAATATCCATAAAACGTGCTTACTTCACAATACCTAACCCAACCTAACCTAACCATCACCGAAGTCAGAGAATTCGACATTGCCAAAATATCCACAAAAAGTTCTTATCCTACCAAACCTCACCCATCTGAACCTAACCATCACCGAAATCAAAGAATTAGGCTTGACAAAATATCCACAAAACGTGCTTACCTCACAATACCAAACCCAACCTAACCTAACCATCACCGAAGTCAGAGAATTCGACAATGCCAAAATATCCACAAAAAGTTCTTATCCTACCAAACCGCACCCATCTGAACCTAACCATCACCGAAATCAAAGAATTAGGCTTGACAAAATATCCATAAAACGTGCTTACCTCACAATACCTAACCCAACCTAACCTAACCATCACCGAAGTCAGAGAATTCGACATTGCCAAAATATCCACAAAAAGTTCTTATCCTACCAAACCTCACCCATCTGAACCTAACCATCACCGAAATTAAAGAATTCGACATTGCCAAAATCTCCACAAAACGTGCTTACCTCACTATACCTTATCCAACTTAACCTAACCATCACCGAAGTCAGAGAATTCGACAATGCCAAAATATCCACAAAAAGTTCTTATCCTACCAAACCTCACCCATCTGAACCTGACCATCACCGAAATTAAAGAATTAGGCTTGCCAAAATATCCACAAAACGTGCTTACCTCACAATACTTAACCCAACCTAACCTAACCATCACCGAAGTCAGAGAATTCGACATTGCCAAAATATCCACAAAAAGTTCTTATCCTACCAAACCTCACTTATCTGAACCTAACCATCACCGAAATCAAAGAATTAGACAATGATAAAATATCCACAAAACGTGCTTATTTCACAATACCTAACCCAACCTAACCTAACCATCACCGAAGTCAGAGAATTCGACATTGCCAAAATATCCACAAAAAGTTCTTATCCTACCAAACCTCACCCATCTGAACCTAACCATCACCGAAATCAAAGAATTGGACATTAATAAAATATCCACAAAACGTGCCTATCTCACAATATCTTATCCAACCTAACCTAACCATCACCGAAGTCAGAGAATTCAACATTGCCAAAATATCCACAAAAAGTTCATACCCCACCAAACCTCACCCATCTGAACCTAACCATCACCGAAATCGAAGAAATGGACATTGCCAAAATATCCACAAAACGTGCTTACCTCACTATACCTTATCCAACTTAACCTAACCATCACCGAAGTCAGAGAATTCGACAATGCCAAAATATCCACAAAAAGTCCTTATCCTACCAAACCTCACCCATCTGAACCTAACCATCACCGAAATTAAAGAATTAGGCTTGCTAAAATATCCACAAAACGTGCTTACCTCACAATACTTAACCCAACCTAACCTAACCATCACCGAAGTCAGAGAATTCGACATTGCCAAAATATCCACAAAAAGTTCTTATCCTACCAAACCTCACTTATCTGAACCTAACCATCACCGAAATCAAAGAATTAGACAATGATAAAATATCCACAAAACGTGCTTACTTCACAATACCTAACCCAACCTAACCTAACCATCACCGAAGTCAGAGAATTCGACATTGCCAAAATATCCACAAAAAGTTCTTATCCTACCAAACCTCACCCATCTGAACCTAACCATCACCGAAATCAAAGAATTGGACATTAATAAAATATCCACAAAACGTGCCTATCTCACAATATCTTATCCAACCTAACCTAACCATCACCGAAGTCAGAGAATTCGACATTGCCAAATATCCACAAAAAGTTCTTATCCTACAGAACCTCACCCATCTGAACCTAACCATCACCGAAATCAAAGAATTGGACATTGCAAAAATATCCACAATACGTGCTTACCTCACTATACCTTATCCAACCTAACCTAACCATCACCGAAGTCAGAGAATTCGACATTGCCAAAATATCCACAAAAAGTTCTTATCCTACCAAACCTCACCCATCTGAACCTAACCATCACCGAAATCAAAGAATTGGACATTAATAAAATATCCACAAAACGTGCTTATCTCACAATATCTTATCCAACCTAACCTAACCATCACCGAAGTCAGAGAATTCAACATTGCCAAAATATCCACAAAAAGTTCATACCCCACCAAACCTCACCCATCTGAACCTAACCATCACCGAAATCGAAGAAATGGACATTGCCAAAATATCCACAAAACGTGCTTACCTCACTATACCTTATCCAACTTAACCTAACCATCACCGAAGTCAGAGAATTCGACAATGCCAAAATATCCACAAAAAGTCCTTATCCTACCAAACCTCACCCATCTGAACCTAACCATCACCGAAATTAAAGAATTAGGCTTGCCAAAATATCCACAAAACGTGCTTACCTCACAATACTTAACCCAACCTAACCTAACCATCACCGAAGTCAGAGAATTCGACATTGCCAAAATATCCACAAAAAGTTCTTATCCTACCAAACCTCACTTATCTGAACCTAACCATCACCGAAATCAAAGAATTAGACAATGATAAAATATCCACAAAACGTGCTTACTTCACAATACCTAACCCAACCTAACCTAACCATCACCGAAGTCAGAGAATTCGACATTGCCAAAATATCCACAAAAAGTTCTTATCCTACCAAACCTCACCCATCTGAACCTAACCATCACCGAAATCAAAGAATTGGACATTAATAAAATATCCACAAAACGTGCCTATCTCACAATATCTTATCCAACCTAACCTAACCATCACCGAAGTCAGAGAATTCGACATTGCCAAATATCCACAAAAAGTTCTTATCCTACAGAACCTCACCCATCTGAACCTAACCATCACCGAAATCAAAGAATTGGACATTGCAAAAATATCCACAAAACGTGCTTACCGCACTATACCTTATCCAACCTAACCTAACCATCACCGAAGTCAGAGAATTCGACATTGCCAAAATATCCACAAAAAGTTCTTATCCTACCAAACCTCACCCATCTGAACCTAACCATCACCGAAATCAAAGAATTGGACATTAATAAAATATCCACAAAACGTGCTTATCTCACAATATCTTATCCAACCTAACCTAACCATCACCGAAGTCAGAGAATTCAACATTGCCAAAATATCCACAAAAAGTTCATACCCCACCAAACCTCACCCATCTGAACCTAACCATCACCGAAATCGAAGAAATGGACATTGCCAAAATATCCACAAAACGTGCTTACCTCACTATACCTTATCCAACTTAACCTAACCATCACCGAAGTCAGAGAATTCGACAATGCCAAAATATCCACAAAAAGTCCTTATCCTACCAAACCTCACCCATCTGAACCTAACCATCACCGAAATTAAAGAATTAGGCTTGCCAAAATATCCACAAAACGTGCTTACCTCACAATACTTAACCCAACCTAACCTAACCATCACCGAAGTCAGAGAATTCGACATTGCCAAAATATCCACAAAAAGTTCTTATCCTACCAAACCTCACTTATCTGAACCTAACCATCACCGAAATCAAAGAATTAGACAATGATAAAATATCCACAAAACGTGCTTACTTCACAATACCTAACCCAACCTAACCTAACCATCACCGAAGTCAGAGAATTCGACATTGCCAAAATATCCACAAAAAGTTCTTATCCTACCAAACCTCACCCATCTGAACCTAACCATCACCGAAATCAAAGAATTGGACATTAATAAAATATCCACAAAACGTGCCTATCTCACAATATCTTATCCAACCTAACCTAACCATCACCGAAGTCAGAGAATTCGACATTGCCAAATATCCACAAAAAGTTCTTATCCTACAGAACCTCACCCATCTGAACCTAACCATCACCGAAATCAAAGAATTGGACATTGCAAAAATATCCACAAAACGTGCTTACCTCACTATACCTTATCCAACCTAACCTAACCATCACCGAAGTCAGAGAATTCGACATTGCCAAAATATCCACAAAAAGTTCTTATCCTACCAAACCTCACCCATCTGAACCTAACCATCACCGAAATCAAAGAATTGGACATTAATAAAATATCCACAAAACGTGCTTATCTCACAATATCTTATCCAACCTAACCTAACCATCACCGAAGTCAGAGAATTCAACATTGCCAAAATATCCACAAAAAGTTCATACCCCACCAAACCTCACCCATCTGAACCTAACCATCACCGAAATCGAAGAAATGGACATTGCCAAAATATCCACAAAACGTGCTTACCTCACTATACCTTATCCAACTTAACCTAACCATCACCGAAGTCAGAGAATTCGACAATGCCAAAATATCCACAAAAAGTTCTAATCCTACCAAACCTCTTCCATCTGAACCTAACCATCACCGAAATTAAAGAATTAGGCTTGCCAAAATATCCACAAAACGTGCTTACCTCACAATACTTAACCCAACCTAACCTAACCATCACCGAAGTCAGAGAATTCGACATTGCCAAAATATCCACAAAAAGTTCTTATCCTACCAAACCTCACTTATCTGAACCTAACCATCACCGAAATCAAAGAATTAGACAATGATAAAATATCCACAAAACGTGCTTACTTCACAATACCTAACCCAACCTAACCTAACCATCACCGAAGTCAGAGAATTCGACATTGCCAAAATATCCACAAAAAGTTCTTATCCTACCAAACCTCACCCATCTGAACCTAACCATCACCGAAATCAAAGAATTGGACATTAATAAAATATCCACAAAACGTGCCTATCTCACAATATCTTATCCAACCTAACCTAACCATCACCGAAGTCAGAGAATTCGACATTGCCAAATATCCACAAAAAGTTCTTATCCTACAGAACCTCACCCATCTGAACCTAACCATCACCGAAATCAAAGAATTGGACATTGCAAAAATATCCACAAAACGTGCTTACCTCACTATACCTTATCCAACCTAACCTAACCATCACCGAAGTCAGAGAATTCGACATTGCCAAAATATCCACAAAAATATCTTATCCTACCAAACCTCACCCATCTGAACCTAACCATCACCGAAATCAAAGAATTGTTCATTAATAAAATATCCACAAAACGTGCTTATCTCACAATATCTTATCCAACCTAACCTAACCATCACCGAAGTCAGAGAATTCAACATTGCCAAAATATCCACAAAAAGTTCATACCCCACCAAACCTCACCCATCTGAACCTAACCATCACCGAAATCGAAGAAATGGACATTGCCAAAATATCCACAAAACGTGCTTACCTCACTATACCTTATCCAACTTAACCTAACCATCACCGAAGTCAGAGAATTCGACAATGCCAAAATATCCACAAAAAGTTCTTATCCTACCAAACCTCTTCCATCTGAACCTAACCATCACCGAAATTAAAGAATTAGGCTTGCCAAAATATCCACAAAACGTGCTTACCTCACAATACTTAACCCAACCTAACCTAACCATCACCGAAGTCAGAGAATTCGACATTGCCAAAATATCCACAAAAAGTTCTTATCCTACCAAACCTCACTTATCTGAACCTAACCATCACCGAAATCAAAGAATTAGACAATGAAAAAATATCCACAAAACGTGCTTACTTCACAATACCTAACCCAACCTAACCTAACCATCACCGAAGTCAGAGAATTCGACATTGCCAAAATATCCACAAAAAGTTCTTATCCTACCAAACCTCACCCATCTGAACCTAACCATCACCGAAATCAAAGAATTGGACATTAATAAAATATCCACAAAACGTGCCTATCTCACAATATCTTATCCAACCTAACCTAACCATCACCGAAGTCAGAGAATTCGACAATGCCAAAATATCCACAAAAAGTTCTTATCCTACCAAACCTCACCCATCTGAACCTAACCATCACCGAAATCAAAGAATTAGGCTTGACAAAATATCCATAAAACGTGCTTACCTCACAATACCTAACCCAACCTAACCTAACCATCACCGAAGTCAGAGAATTCGACATTGCCAAAATATCCACAAAAAGTTCTTATCCTACCAAACCTCACCCATCTGAACCTAACCATCACCGAAATCAAAAAATTGGATATTGATAAATAATCCACAAAACGAGTTTACCTCACAATACCTTACCCAACCTAACCTAACCATCACCGAAGTCAGAGAATTCGACATTGCCAAAATATCCACAAAAAGTTCTTATCCTACCAAACCTCACTTATCTGAACCTAACCATCACCGAAATCAAAGAATTAGACAATGATAAAATATCCACAAAACGTGCTTACTTCACAATACCTAACCCAACCTAACCTTACCATCACCGAAGTCAGAGAATTCGACATTGCCAAAATATCCACAAAAAGTTCTTATCCTACCAAACCTCACCCATCTGAACCTAACCATCACCGAAATCAAAGAATTGGACATTGCCAAAATATCCACAAAACGTACTCACCTCACAATACCTAACCCAACCTAACCTAACCATCACCGAAGTCAGAGAATCCAACATTGCCAAAATATCCAAAAAAAATTAATACCCCACCAAACCTAAGCATCTGAACCTAACCATCACCGAAATCGAAAAAATGGACATTGCCAAAATATCTACAAAACGAGCTTTCCTCACTATACTTTATCCAACCTAACCTAACCATCACTGAAGTCAGAGAATTCGACATTGCCAAAATATCCACAAAAAATTCTTATCCTACCAAACCTCACCCATCTGAACCTAACCATCACCGAAATTAAAGAATTCGACATTGCCAAAATCTCCACAAAACGTGCTTACCTCACTATACCTTATCCAACTTAACCTAACCATCACCGAAGTCAGAGAATTCGACAATGCCAAAATATCCACAAAAAGTTCTTATCCTACCAAACCTCACCCATCTGAACCTAACCATCACCGAAATTAAAGAATTAGGCTTGCCAAAATATCCACAAAACGTGCTTACCTCACAATACTTAACCCAACCTAACCTAACCATCACCGAAGTCAGAGAATTCGACATTGCCAAAATATCCACAAAAAGTTCTTATCCTACCAAACCTCACTTATCTGAACCTAACCATCACCGAAATCAAAGAATTAGACAATGATAAAATATCCACAAAACGTGCTTACTTCACAATACCTAACCCAACCTAACCTAACCATCACCGAAGTCAGAGAATTCGACATTGCCAAAATATCCACAAAAAGTTCTTATCCTACCAAACCTCACCCATCTGAACCTAACCATCACCGAAATCAAAGAATTGGACATTAATAAAATATCCACAAAACGTGCCTATCTCACAATATCTTATCCAACCTAACCTAACCATCACCGAAGTCAGAGAATTCAACATTGCCAAAATATCCACAAAAAGTTCATACCCCACGAAACCTCACCCATCTGAACCTAACCATCACCGAAATCGAAGAAATGGACATTGCCAAAATATCCACAAAACGTGCTTACCTCACTATACCTTATCCAACTTAACCTAACCATCACCGAAGTCAGAGAATTCGACAATGCCAAAATATCCACAAAAAGTTCTTATCCTACCAAACCTCACCCATCTGAACCTAACCATCACCGAAATTAAAGAATTAGGCTTGCCAAAATATCCACAAAACGTGCTTACCTCACAATACTTAACCCAACCTAACCTAACCATCACCGAAGTCAGAGAATTCGACATTGCCAAAATATCCACAAAAAGTTCTTATCCTACCAAACCTCACTTATCTGAACCTAACCATCACCGAAATCAAAGAATTAGACAATGATAAAATATCCACAAAACGTGCTTACTTCACAATACCTAACCCAACCTAACCTAACCATCACCGAAGTCAGAGAATTCGACATTGCCAAAATATCCACAAAAAGTTCTCATCCTACCAAACCTCACCCATCTGAACCTAACCATCACCGAAATCAAAGAATTGGACATTAATAAAATATCCACAAAACGTGCCTATCTCACAATATCTTATCCAACCTAACCTAACCATCACCGAAGTCAGAGAATTCAACATTGCCAAAATATCCACAAAAAGTTCATACCCCACCAAACCTCACCCATCTGAACCTAACCATCACCGAAATCGAAGAAATGGACATTGCCAAAATATCCACAAAACGTGCTTACTTCACAATACCTAACCCAACCTAACCTAACCATCACCGAAGTCAGAGAATTCGACATTGCCAAAATATCCACAAAAAGTTCTTATCCTACCAAACCTCACCCATCTGAACCTAACCATCACCGAAATCAAAGAATTGGACATTAATAAAATATCCACAAAACGTGCCTATCTCACAATATCTTATCCAACCTAACCTAACCATCACCGAAGTCAGAGAATTCAACATTGCCAAAATATCCACAAAAAGTTCATACCCCACGAAACCTCACCCATCTGAACCTAACCATCACCGAAATCGAAGAAATGGACATTGCCAAAATATCCACAAAACGTGCTTACCTCACTATACCTTATCCAACTTAACCTAACCATCACCGAAGTCAGAGAATTCGACAATGCCAAAATATCCACAAAAAGTTCTTATCCTACCAAACCTCACCCATCTGAACCTAACCATCACCGAAATTAAAGAATTAGGCTTGCCAAAATATCCACAAAACGTGCTTACCTCACAATACTTAACCCAACCTAACCTAACCATCACCGAAGTCAGAGAATTCGACATTGCCAAAATATCCACAAAAAGTTCTTATCCTACCAAACCTCACTTATCTGAACCTAACCATCACCGAAATCAAAGAATTAGACAATGATAAAATATCCACAAAACGTGCTTACTTCACAATACCTAACCCAACCTAACCTAACCATCACCGAAGTCAGAGAATTCGACATTGCCAAAATATCCACAAAAAGTTCTTATCCTACCAAACCTCACCCATCTGAACCTTACCATCACCGAAATCAAAGAATTGGACATTAATAAAATATCCACAAAACGTGCCTATCTCACAATATCTTATCCAACCTAACCTAACCATCACCGAAGTCAGAGAATTCGACATTGCCAAAATATCCACAAAAAGTTCTTATCCTACAGAACCTCACCCATCTGAACCTAACCATCACCGAAATCAAAGAATTGGACATTGCAAAAATATCCACAAAACGTGCTTACCTCACTATACCTTATCCAACCTAACCTAACCATCACCGAAGTCAGAGAATTCGACATTGCCAAAATATCCACAAAAAGTTCTCATCCTACCAAACCTCACCCATCTGAACCTAACCATCACCGAAATCAAAGAATTGGACATTAATAAAATATCCACAAAACGTGCCTATCTCACAATATCTTATCCAACCTAACCTAACCATCACCGAAGTCAGAGAATTCAACATTGCCAAAATATCCACAAAAAGTTCATACCCCACCAAACCTCACCCATCTGAACCTAACCATCACCGAAATCGAAGAAATAAACATTGCCAAAATATCTACAAAACGTGCTTACCTCACTATACCTTATCCAACTTAACCTAACCATCACCGAAGTCAGAGAATTCGACAATGCCAAAATATCCACAAAAAGTTCTTATCCTACCAAACCTCTTCCATCTGAACCTAACCATCACCAAAATTAAAGAATTAGGCTTGCCAAAATATCCACAAAACGTGCTTACCTCACAATACTTAACCCAACCTAACCTAACCATCACCGAAGTCAGAGAATTCGACATTGCCAAAATATCCACAAAAAGTTCTTATCCTACCAAACCTCACTTATCTGAACCTAACCATCACCGAAATCAAAGAATTAGACAATGATAAAATATTCACAAAACGTGCTTACTTCACAATACCTAACCCAACCTAACCTAACCATCACCGAAGTCAGAGAATTCGACATTGCCAAAATATCCACAAAAAGTTCTTATCCTACCAAACCTCACCCATCTGAACCTAACCATCACCGAAATCAAAGAATTGGACATTAATAAAATATCCACAAAACGTGCCTTTCTCACAATATCTTATCCAACCTAACCTAACCATCACCGAAGTCAGAGAATTCGACATTGCCAAAATATCCACAAAAAGTTCTTATCCTACAGAACCTCACCCATCTGAACCTAACCATCACCGAAATCAAAGAATTGGACATTGCAAAAATATCCACAAAACGTGCTTACTTCACAATACCTAAACCAACCTAACCTAACCATCACCGAAGTCAGAGAATTCGACATTGCCAAAATATCCACAAAAAGTTCTTATTCTACCAAACCTCACTTATCTGAACCTAACCATCACTGAAATCAAAGAATTGGACAATGATACAATATCCACAAAACGTGCTTACCTCACAATACCTAACCCAACCTAACCTAACCATCACCGAAGTCAGAGAATTCGACATTGCCAAAATATCCACAAAAAGTTCTTATCCTACCAAATTTCACCCATCTGAACCTAACGATCACCGAAATCAAAGAATTGGACATTGCCAAAATATCCACAAAACGTGCTTACCTCACTATACCTTATCCAACCTAACCTAACCATCACCGAAGTCAGAGAATTCGACATTGCCAAAATATCCACAAAAATTTCTTATCCTACAAAACCTCACCCATCTGAACCTAACCATCACCGAAATCAAAGAATTGGACATTGATAAATAATCCACAAAACGTGCTTACCTCACAATACCTAACCCAACCTATCCTAACTATCACCGAAGTCAGAGAATTCGACATTGCCAAAATATCCACAAAAAGTTCTTATCCTACCAAACCTCACCCATCTGAACCTAACCATCACCGAAATCAAAGAATTAGACATTGCCAAAATATCCACAAAACGTGCTTACCTCACCATATTTAACCCAACCTAACCTTATCATCACCGAAGTCAAAGAATTCGACATTGCCAAAATATCCACAAAAAGTACTTATCCTACCAAACCTCTCCCAACTGAACCTAACCATCACTGAAATCAAAGAATTCGACATTGCCAAAATATCCACAAAACGTGCTTCCCTCACCATATTTAACCCAACCTAACCTTACCATCACCGAAGTCCGAGAATTCGACATTGCCAAAATATCCACAAAAAAGTTCTTATCCTACCAAACCTCACCCATATGAGCCTAACCATCAACGAAATTAAAGAATTAGACATTGCCAAAATATCTACAAAACATGCTTACCTCACAGTACCTAACCCAACCTAACCTAACCATCACCGAATTCAGAGAATTCGACAATGCCAAAATATCCACAAAAAGTTCTTATCCTACCAAACCTCACCCATCTGAACCTAACCATCACCGAAATCAAAGAATTGGACATTAATAAAATATCCACAAAACGTGCTTATCTCACAATATCTTATCCAACCTAACCTTACCATCACCGAAGTCAGAGAATTCAACATTGCCAAAATATCCACAAAAAGTTCATACCCCACCAAACCTCACCCATCTGAACCTAACCATCACCGAAATCGAAGAAATGGACATTGCCAAAATATCCACAAAACGTGCTTACCTCACTATACCTTATCCAACTTAACCTAACCATCACCGAAGTCAGAGAATTCGACAATGCCAAAATATCCACAAAAAGTTCTTATCCTACCAAACCTCTTCCATCTGAACCTAACCATCACCGAAATTAAAGAATTAGGCTTGCCAAAATATCCACAAAACGTGCTTACCTCACAATACTTAACCCAACCTAACCTAACCATCACCGAAGTCAGAGAATTCGACATTGCCAAAATATCCACAAAAAGTTCTTATCCTACCAAACCTCACTTATCTGAACCTAACCATCACCGAAATCAAAGAATTAGACAATGATAAAATATCCACAAAACGTGCTTACTTCACAATACCTAACCCAACCTAACCTAACCATCACCGAAGTCAGAGAATTCGACATTGCCAAAATATCCACAAAAAGTTCTAATCCTACCAAACCTCACCCATCTGAACCTAACCATCACCGAAATCAAAGAATTGGACATTAATAAAATATCCACAAAACGTGCCTATCTCACAATATCTTATCCAACCTAACCTAACCATCACCGAAGTCAGAGAATTCGACAATGCCAAAATATCCACAAAAAGTTCTTATCCTACCAAACCTCACCCATCTGAACCTAACCATCACCGAAATCAAAGAATTAGGCTTGACAAAATATCCATAAAACGTGCTTACCTCACAATACCTAACCCAACCTAACCTAACCATCACCGAAGTCAGAGAATTCGACATTGCCAAAATATCCACAAAAAGTTCTTATCATACCAAACCTCACCCATCTGAACCTAACCATCACCGAAATCAAAGAATTGGACATTAATAAAATATCCACAAAACGTGCCTATCTCACAATATCTTATCCAACCTAACCTAACCATCACCGAAGTCAGAGAATTCGACATTGCCAAAATATCCACAAAAAGTTCTTATCCTACAGAACCTCACCCATCTGAACCTAACCATCACCGAAATCAAAGAATTGGACATTGCAAAAATATCCACAAAACGTGCTTACCTCACTATACCTTATCCAACCTAACCTAACCATCACCGAAGTCCGAGAATTCGACATTGCCAAAATATCCACAAAAAAGTTCTTATCCTACCAAACCTCACCCATATGAGCCTAACCATCAACGAAATTAAAGAATTAGACATTGCCAAAATATCTACAAAACATGCTTACCTCACAGTACCTAACCCAACCTAACCTAACCATCACCGAATTCAGAGAATTCGACAATGCCAAAATATCCACAAAAAGTTCTTATCCTACCAAACCTCACCCATCTGAACCTAACCATCACCGAAATTAAAGAATTAGGCTTGCCAAAATATCCACAAAACGTGTTTACCTCACAATACCTAACCCAACCTAACCTAACCATCACCGAAGTCAGAGAATTCGACATTGCCAAAATATCCACAAAAAGTTCTTATCCTACCAAACCTCACTTATCTGAACCTAACCATCACCGAAATCAAAGAATTAGACAATGATAAAATATCCACAAAACGTGCTTACCTCACAATACCTAACCCAACCTAACCTAACCATCACCGAAGTCAGAGAATTCGACATTGCCAAAATATCCACAAAAAGTTCTTATCCTACCAAACCTCACTTATCTGAACCTAACCATCACCGAAATCAAAGAATTAGACAATGATAAAATATCCACAAAACGTGCTTACCTCACAATACCTAACCCAACCTAACCTAACCATCACCGAAGTCAGAGAATTCGACATTGCCAAAATATCCACAAAAAGTTCTTATCCTACCAAACCTCACTTATCTGAACCTAACCATCACCGAAATCAAAGAATTAGACAATGATAAAATATCCACAAAACGTGCTTACTTCACAATACCTAACCCAACCTAACCTAACCATCACCGAAGTCAGAGAATTCGACATTGCCAAAATATCCACAAAAAGTTCTTATCCTACCAAACCTCACCCATCTGAACCTAACCATCACCGAAATCAAAGAATTGGACATTAATAAAATATCCACAAAACGTGCCTATCTCACAATATCTTATCCAACCTAACCTAACCATCACCGAAGTCAGAGAATTCGACATTGCCAAATATCCACAAAAAGTTCTTATCCTACAGAACCTCACCCATCTGAACCTAACCATCACCGAAATCAAAGAATTGGACATTGCAAAAATATCCACAAAACGTGCTTACCTCACTATACCTTATCCAACCTAACCTAACCATCACCGAAGTCAGAGAATTCGACATTGCCAAAATATCCACAAAAAGTTCTTATCCTACCAAACCTCACCCATCTGAACCTAACCATCACCGAAATCAAAGAATTGGACATTAATAAAATATCCACAAAACGTGCTTATCTCACAATATCTTATCCAACCTAACCTAACCATCACCGAAGTCAGAGAATTCAACATTGCCAAAATATCCACAAAAAGTTCATACCCCACCAAACCTCACCCATCTGAACCTAACCATCACCGAAATCGAAGAAATGGACATTGCCAAAATATCCACAAAACGTGCTTACCTCATTATACCTTATCCAACTTAACCTAACCATCACCGAAGTCAGAGAATTCGACAATGCCAAAATATCCACAAAAAGTTCTTATCCTACCAAACCTCTTCCATCTGAACCTAACCATCACCGAAATTAAAGAATTAGGCTTGCCAAAATATCCACAAAACGTGCTTACCTCACAATACTTAACCCAACCTAACCTAACCATCACCGAAGTCAGAGAATTCGACATTGCCAAAATATCCACAAAAAGTTCTTATCCTACCAAACCTCACTTATCTGAACCTAACCATCACCGAAATCAAAGAATTAGACAATGATAAAATATCCACAAAACGTGCTTACTTCACAATACCTAACCCAACCTAACCTAACCATCACCGAAGTCAGAGAATTCGACATTGCCAAAATATCCACAAAAAGTTCTAATCCTACCAAACCTCACCCATCTGAACCTAACCATCACCGAAATCAAAGAATTGGACATTAATAAAATATCCACAAAACGTGCCTATCTCACAATATCTTATCCAACCTAACCTAACCATCACCGAAGTCAGAGAATTCGACAATGCCAAAATATCCACAAAAAGTTCTTATCCTACCAAACCTCACCCATCTGAACCTAACCATCACCGAAATCAAAGAATTAGGCTTGACAAAATATCCATAAAACGTGCTTACCTCACAATACCTAACCCAACCTAACCTAACCATCACCGAAGTCAGAGAATTCGACATTGCCAAAATATCCACAAAAAGTTCTTATCATACCAAACCTCACCCATCTGAACCTAACCATCACCGAAATCAAAGAATTGGACATTAATAAAATATCCACAAAACGTGCCTATCTCACAATATCTTATCCAACCTAACCTAACCATCACCGAAGTCAGAGAATTCGACATTGCCAAAATATCCACAAAAAGTTCTTATCCTACAGAACCTCACCCATCTGAACCTAACCATCACCGAAATCAAAGAATTGGACATTGCAAAAATATCCACAAAACGTGCTTACCTCACTATACCTTATCCAACCTAACCTAACCATCACCGAAGTCAGAGAATTCGACATTGCCAAAATATCCACAAAAAGTTCTTATCCTACCAAACCTCACCCATCTGAACCTAACCATCACCGAAATCAAAGAATTGGACATTAATAAAATATCCACAAAACGTGCCTATCTCACAATATCTTATCCAACCTAACCTAACCATCACCGAAGTCAGAGAATTCAACATTGCCAAAATATCCACAAAAAGTTCATACCCCACCAAACCTCACCCATCTGAACCTAACCATCACCGAAATCGAAGAAATGGACATTGCCAAAATATCCACAAAACGTGCTTACCTCACTATACCTTATCCAACTTAACCTAACCATCACCGAAGTCAGAGAATTCGACAATGCCAAAATATCCACAAAAAGTTCTTATCCTACCAAACCTCTTCCATCTGAACCTAACCATCACCAAAATTAAAGAATTAGGCTTGCCAAAATATCCACAAAACGTGCTTACCTCACAATACTTAACCCAACCTAACCTAACCATCACCGAAGTCAGAGAATTCGACATTGCCAAAATATCCACAAAAAGTTCTTATCCTACCAAACCTCACTTATCTGAACCTAACCATCACCGAAATCAAAGAATTAGACAATGATAAAATATCCACAAAACGTGCTTACTTCACAATACCTAACCCAACCTAACCTAACCATCACCGAAGTCAGAGAATTCGACATTGCCAAAATATCCACAAAAAGTTCTTATCCTACCAAACCTCACCCATCTGAACCTAACCATCACCGAAATCAAAGAATTGGACATTAATAAAATATCCACAAAACGTGCCTATCTCACAATATCTTATCCAACCTAACCTAACCATCACCGAAGTCAGAGAATTCGACATTGCCAAAATATCCACAAAAAGTTCTTATCCTACAGAACCTCACCCATCTGAACCTAACCATCACCGAAATCAAAGAATTAGACATTGCAAAAATATCCACAAAACGTGCTTACTTCACAATACCTAAACCAACCTAACCTAACCATCACCAAAGTCAGAGAATTCGACATTGCCAAAATATCCACAAAAAGTTCTTATTCTACCAAACCTCACTTATCTGAACCTAACCATCACTGAAATCAAAGAATTGGACAATGATACAATATCCACAAAACGTGCTTACCTCACAATACCTAACCCAACCTAACCTAACCATCACCGAAGTCAGAGAATTCGACATTGCCAAAATATCCACAAAAAGTTCTTATCCTACCAAATTTCACCCATCTGAACCTAACGATCACCGAAATCAAAGAATTGGACATTGCCAAAATATCCACAAAACGTGCTTACCTCACTATACCTTATCCAACCTAACCTAACCATCACCGAAGTCAGAGAATTCGACATTGCCAAAATATCCACAAAAATTTCTTATCCTACAAAACCTCACCCATCTGAACCTAACCATCACCGAAATCAAAGAATTGGACATTGATAAATAATCCACAAAACGTGTTTACCTCACAATACCTAACCCAACCTATCCTAACTATCATCGAAGTCAGAGAATTCGAAATTGCCAAAATATCCACAAAAAGTTCTTATCCTACCAAACCTCACCCATCTGAACCTAACCATCACCGAAATCAAAGAATTAGACATTGCCAAAATATCCACAAAACGTGCTTACCTCACCATATTTAACCCAACCTAACCTTATCATCACCGAAGTCAAAGAATTCGACATTGCCAAAATATCCACAAAAAGTACTTATCCTACCAAACCTCTCCCAACTGAACCTAACCATCACTGAAATCAAAGAATTCGACATTGCCAAAATATCCACAAAACGTGCTTCCCTCACCATACCTAACCCAACCTAACCTTACCATCACCGAAGTCCGAGAATTCGACATTGCCAAAATATCCACAAAAAAGTTCTTATCCTACCAAACCTCACCCATATGAGCCTAACCATCAACGAAATTAAAGAATTAGACATTGCCAAAATATCTACAAAACATGCTTACCTCACAGTACCTAACCCAACCTAACCTAACCATCACCGAATTCAGAGAATTCGACAATGCCAAAATATCCACAAAAAGTTCTTATCCTACCAAACCTCACCCATCTGAACCTAACCATCACCGAAATTAAAGAATTAGGCTTGCCAAAATATCCACAAAACGTGTTTACCTCACAATACCTAACCCAACCTAACCTAACCATCACCGAAGTCAGAGAATTCGACATTGCCAAAATATCCACAAAAAGTTCTTATCCTACCAAACCTCACTTATCTGAACCTAACCATCACCGAAATCAAAGAATTAGACAATGATAAAATATCCACAAAACGTGCTTACCTCACAATACCTAACCCAACCTAACCTAACCATCACCGAAGTCAGAGAATTCGACATTGCCAAAATATCCACAAAAAGTTCTTATCCTACCAAACCTCACTTATCTGAACCTAACCATCACCGAAATCAAAGAATTAGACAATGATAAAATATCCACAAAACGTGCTTACCTCACAATACCTAAC
The DNA here is from genome assembly GCF_051622035.1 of Arctopsyche grandis. Classification (NCBI taxonomy): domain Eukaryota; kingdom Metazoa; phylum Arthropoda; class Insecta; order Trichoptera; family Hydropsychidae; genus Arctopsyche; species Arctopsyche grandis. The sequence continues at coordinate 1,745,970 of NW_027518437.1, forward strand.
CCAACCTAACCTAACCATCACCGAAGTCAGAGAATTCGACATTGCCAAAATATCCACAAAAAGTTCTTATCCTACCAAACCTCACTTATCTGAACCTAACCATCACCGAAATCAAAGAATTAGACAATAATAAAATAACCACAAAACGTGCATACTTCACAATACCTAACCCAACCTAACCTAACCATCACCGAAGTCAGAGAATTCGACATTGCCAAAATATCCACAAAAAGTTCTTATCCTACCAAACCTCACCCATCTGAACCTAACCATCACCGAAATCAAAGAATTAAACATTAATAAAATATCCACAAAACGTGCCTATCTCACAATATCTTATCCAACCTAACCTAACCATCACCGAAGTCAGAGAATTCAAAATTGCCAAAATATCCACAAAAAGTTCATACCCCACCAAACCTCACCCATCTGAACCTAACCATCACCGAAATCGAAGAAATGGACATTGCCAAAATATCCACAAAACGTGCTTACCTCACTATACCTTATCCAACTTAACCTAACCATCACCGAAGTCAGAGAATTCGACAATGCCAAAATATCCACAAAAAGTTCTTATCCTACCAAACCTCTTCCATCTGAACCTAACCATCACCGAAATTAAAGAATTAGGCTTGCCAAAATATCCACAAAACGTGCTTACCTCACAATACTTAACCCAACCTAACCTAACCATCACCGAAGTCAGAGAATTCGACATTGCCAAAATATCCACAAAAAGTTCTTATCCTACCAAACCTCACTTATCTGAACCTAACCATCACCGAAATCAAAGAATTAGACAATGATAAAATATCCACAAAACGTGCTTACTTCACAATACCTAACCCAACCTAACCTAACCATCACCGAAGTCAGAGAATTCGACATTGCCAAAATATCCACAAAAAGTTCTTATCCTACCAAACCTCACCCATCTGAACCTAACCATCACCGAAATCAAAGAATTGGACATTAATAAAATATCCACAAAACGTGCCTATCTCTTAATATCTTATCCAACCTAACCTAACCATCACCGAAGTCAGAGAATTCGACATTGCCAAAATATCCACAAAAAGTTCTTATCCTACAGAACCTCACCCATCTGAACCTAACCATCACCGAAATCAAAGAATTGGACATTGCAAAAATATCCACAAAACGTGCTTACTTCACAATACCTAAACCAACCTAACCTAACCATCACCGAAGTCAGAGAATTCGACATTGCCAAATTATCCACAAAAAGTTCTTATTCTACCAAACCTCACTTATCTGAACCTAACCATCACTGAAATCAAAGAATTGGACAATGATACAATATCCACAAAACGTGCTTACCTCACAATACCTAACCCAACCTAACCTAACCATCACCGAAGTCAGAGAATTCGACATTGCCAAAATATCCACAAAAAGTTCTTATCCTACCAAATTTCACCCATCTGAACCTAACGATCACCGAAATCAAAGAATTGGACATTGCCAAAATATCCACAAAACGTGCTTACCTCACTATACCTTATCCAACCTAACCTAACCATCACCGAAGTCAGAGAATTCGACATTGCCAAAATATCCACAAAAATTTCTTATCCTACAAAACCTCACCCATCTGAACCTAACCATCACCGAAATCAAAGAATTGGACATTGATAAATAATCCACAAAACGTGCTTACCTCACAATACCTAACCCAACCTAACCTAACTATCACCGAAGTCAGAGAATTCGACATTGCCAAAATATCCACAAAAAGTTCTTATCCTACCAAACCTCACCCATCTGAACCTAACCATCACCGAAATCAAAGAATTAGACATTGCCAAAATATCCACAAAACGTGCTTACCTCACCATATTTAACCCAACCTAACCTTATCATCACCGAAGTCAAAGAATTCGACATTGCCAAAATATCCACAAAAAGTACTTATCCTACCAAACCTCTCCCAACTGAACCTAACCATCACTGAAATCAAAGAATTCGACATTGCCAAAATATCCACAAAACGTGCTTCCCTCACCATACCTAACCCAACCTAACCTTACCATCACCGAAGTCCGAGAATTCGACATTGCCAAAATATCCACAAAAAAGTTCTTATCCTACCAAACCTCACCCATATGAGCCTAACCATCAACGAAATTAAAGAATTAGACATTGCCAAAATATCTACAAAACATGCTTACCTCACAGTACCTAACCCAACCTAACCTAACCATCACCGAATTCAGAGAATTCGACAATGCCAAAATATCCACAAAAAGTTCTTATCCTACCAAACCTCACCCATCTGAACCTAACCATCACCGAAATTAAAGAATTAGGCTTGCCAAAATATCCACAAAACGTGTTTACCTCACAATACCTAACCCAACCTAACCAAACCATCACCGAAGTCAGAGAATTCGACATTGCCAAAATATCCACAAAAAGTTCTTATCCTACCAAACCTCACTTATCTGAACCTAGCCATCACCGAAATCAAAGAATTAGACAATGATAAAATATCCACAAAACGTGCTTACCTCACAATACCTAACCCAACCTAACCTAACCATCACCGAAGTCAGAGAATTCGACATTGCCAAAATATCCACAAAAAGTTCTTATCCTACCAAACCTCACTTATCTGAACCTAACCATCATCGAAATCAAAGAATTAGACAATGATAAAATATCCACAAAACGTGCTTACCTCACAATACCTAACCCAACCTAACCTAACCATCACCGAAGTCAGAGAATTCGACATTGCCAAAATATCCACAAAAAGTTCTTATCCTACCAAACCTCACTTATCTGAACCTAACCATCACCGAAATCAAAGAATTAGACAATGATAAAATATCCACAAAACGTGCTTACTTCACAATACCTAACCCAACCTAACCTAACCATCACCGAAGTCAGAGAATTCGACATTGCCAAAATATCCACAAAAAGTTCTTATCCTACCAAACCTCACCCATCTGAACCTAACCATCACCGAAATCAAAGAATTGGACATTAATAAAATATCCACAAAACGTGCCTATCTCACAATATCTTATCCAACCTAACCTAACCATCACCGAAGTCAGAGAATTCGACATTGCCAAAATATCCACAAAAAGTTCTTATCCTACAGAACCTCACCCATCTGAACCTAACCATCACCGAAATCAAAGAATTGGACATTGCAAAAATATCCACAAAACGTGCTTACTTCACAATACCTAAACCAACCTAACCTAACCATCACCGAAGTCAGAGAATTCGACATTGCCAAAATATCCACAAAAAGTTCTTATTCTACCAAACCTCACTTATCTGAACCTAACCATCACTGAAATCAAAGAATTGGACAATGATACAATATCCACAAAACGTGCTTACCTCACAATACCTAACCCAACCTAACCTAACCATCACCGAAGTCAGAGAATTCGACATTGCCAAAATATCCACAAAAAGTTCTTATCCTACCAAATTTCACCCATCTGAACCTAACGATCACCGAAATCAAAGAATTGGACATTGCCAAAATATCCACAAAACGTGCTTACCTCACTATACCTTATCCAACCTAACCTAACAATCACCGAAGTCAGAGAATTCGACATTGCCAAAATATCCACAAAAATTTCTTATCCTACAAAACCTCACCCATCTGAACCTAACCATCACCGAAATCAAAGAATTGGACATTGATAAATAATCCACAAAACGTGCTTACCTCACAATACCTAACCCAACCTAACCTAACTATCACCGAAGTCAGAGAATTCGACATTGCCAAAATATCCACAAAAAGTTCTTATCCTACCAAACCTCACCCATCTGAACCTAACCATCACCGAAATCAAAGAATTAGACATTGCCAAAATATCCACAAAACGTGCTTACCTCACCATATTTAACCCAACCTAACCTTATCATCACCGAAGTCAAAGAATTCGACATTGCCAAAATATCCACAAAAAGTACTTATCCTACCAAACCTCTCCCAACTGAACCTAACCATCACTGAAATCAAAGAATTCGACATTGCCAAAATATCCACAAAACGTGCTTCCCTCACCATACCTAACCCAACCTAACCTTACCATCACCGAAGTCCGAGAATTCGACATTGCCAAAATATCCACAAAAAAGTTCTTATCCTACCAAACCTCACCCATATGAGCCTAACCATCAACGAAATTAAAGAATTAGACATTGCCAAAATATCTACAAAACATGCTTACCTCACAGTACCTAACCCAACCTAACCTAACCATCACCGAATTCAGAGAATTCGACAATGCCAAAATATCCACAAAAAGTTCTTATCCTACCAAACCTCACCCATCTGAACCTAACCATCACCGAAATTAAAGAATTAGGCTTGCCAAAATATCCACAAAACGTGTTTACCTCACAATACCTAACCCAACCTAACCAAACCATCACCGAAGTCAGAGAATTCGACATTGCCAAAATATCCACAAAAAGTTCTTATCCTACCAAACCTCACTTATCTGAACCTAGCCATTACCGAAATCAAAGAATTAGACAATGATAAAATATCCACAAAACGTGCTTACCTCACAATACCTAACCCAACCTAACCTAACCATCACCGAAGTCAGAGAATTCGACATTGCCAAAATATCCACAAAAAGTTCTTATCCTACCAAACCTCACTTATCTGAACCTAACCATCACCGAAATCAAAGAATTAGACAATGATAAAATATCCACAAAACGTGCTTACCTCACAATACCTAACCCAACCTAACCTAACCATCACCGAAGTCAGAGAATTCGACATTGCCAAAATATCCACAAAAAGTTCTTATCCTACCAAACCTCACTTATCTGAACCTAACCATCACCGAAATCAAAGAATTAGACAATGATAAAATATCCACAAAACGTGCTTACTTCACAATACCTAACCCAACCAAACCTAACCATCACCGAAGTCAGAGAATTCGACATTGCCAAAATATCCACAAAAAGTTCTTATCCTACCAAACCTCACCCATCTGAACCTAACCATCACCGAAATCAAAGAATTGGACATTAATAAAATATTCACAAAACGTGCCTATCTCACAATATCTTATCCAACCTAACCTAACCATCACCGAAGTCAGAGAATTCGACATTGCCAAAATATCCACAAAAAGTTCTTATCCTACAGAACCTCACCCATCTGAACCTAACCATCACCGAAATCAAAGAATTGGACATTGCAAAAATATCCACAAAACGTGCTTACTTCACAATACCTAAACCAACCTAACCTAACCATCACCGAAGTCAGAGAATTCGACATTGCCAAAATATCCACAAAAAGTTCTTATTCTACCAAACCTCACTTATCTGAACCTAACCATCACTGAAATCAAAGAATTGGACAATGATACAATATCCACAAAACGTGCTTACCTCACAATACCTAACCCAACCTAACCTAACCATCACCGAAGTCAGAGAATTCGACATTGCCAAAATATCCACAAAAAGTTCTTATCCTACCAAATTTCACCCATTTGAACCTAACGATCACCGAAATCAAAGAATTGGACATTGCCAAAATATCCACAAAACGTGCTTACCTCACTATACCTTATCCAACCTAACCTAACCATCACCGAAGTCAGAGAATTCGACATTGCCAAAATATCCACAAAAATTTCTTATCCTACAAAACCTCACCCATCTGAACCTAACCATCACCGAAATCAAAGAATTGGACATTGATAAATAATCCACAAAACGTGCTTACCTCACAATACCTAACCCAACCTAACCTAACTATCACCGAAGTCAGAGAATTCGACATTGCCAAAATATCCACAAAAAGTTCTTATCCTACCAAACCTCACCCATCTGAACCTAACCATCACCGAAATCAAAGAATTAGACATTGCCAAAATATCCACAAAACGTGCTTACCTCACCATATTTAACCCAACCTAACCTTATCATCACCGAAGTCAAAGAATTCGACATTGCCAAAATATCCACAAAAAGTACTTTTCCTACCAAACCTCTCCCAACTGAACCTAACCATCACTGAAATCAAAGAATTCGACATTGCCAAAATATCCACAAAACGTGCTTCCCTCACCATACCTAACCCAACCTAACCTTACCATCACCGAAGTCCGAGAATTCGACATTGCCAAAATATCCACAAAAAAGTTCTTATCCTACCAAACCTCACCCATATGAGCCTAACCATCAACGAAATTAAAGAATTAGACATTGCCAAAATATCTACAAAACATGCTTACTTCACAGTACCTAACCCAACCTAACCTAACCATCACCGAATTCAGAGAATTCGACAATGCCAAAATATCCACAAAAAGTTCTTATCCTACCAAACCTCACCCATCTGAACCTAACCATCACCGAAATTAAAGAATTAGGCTTGCCAAAATATCCACAAAACGTGTTTACCTCACAATACCTAACCCAACCTAACCTAACCATCACCGAAGTCAGAGAATTCGACATTGCCAAAATATCCACAAAAAGTTCTTATCCTACCAAACCTCACTTATCTGAACCTAACCATCACCGAAATCAAAGAATTAGACAATGATAAAATATCCACAAAACGTGCTTACCTCACAATACCTAACCCAACCTAACCTAACCATCACCGAAGTCAGAGAATTCGACATTGCCAAAATATCCACAAAAAGTTTTTATCCTACCAAACCTCACTTATCTGAACCTAACCATCACCGAAATCAAAGAATTAGACAATGATAAAATATCCACAAAACGTGCTTACCTCACAATACCTAACCCAACCTAACCTAACCATCACCGAAGTCAGAGAATTCGACATTGCCAAAATATCCACAAAAAGTTCTTATCCTACCAAACCTCACCCATCTGAGCCTAACCATCAACGAAATTAAAGAATTAGACATTGCCAAAATATCTACAAAACATGTTTACCTCACATTACCTATCCCAACCTAACCTTACCATCACCGAAGTCAGAGAATTCGACAATGCCAAAATATCCACAAAAAGTTCTTATCCTACCAAACCTCACCCATCTGAACCTAACCATCACCGAAATCAAAAAATTAGGCTTGACAAAATATCCACAAAACGTGTTTACCTCACAATACCTAACCCAACCTAACCTAACCATCACAGAAGTCAGAGAATTCGACAATGCCAAAATATCCACAAAAAGTTCTTATCCTAACAATCCTCACCCATCTGAACCTAACCATCACCGAAATCAAAGAATAAGGCTTGACAAAATATCCACAAAACGTGCTTACCTCACAATACCTAACCCAACCTAACCTTACCATCACCGAAGTCAGAGAATTCGACATTGCCAAAATATCCACAAAAAGTTCTTATCCTACCAAACCTCACTTATCTGAACCTAACCATCACCGAAATCAAAGAATTAGACAATGATAAAATATCCACAAAACGTGCTTACTTCACAATACATAACCCAACCTAACCTAACCATCACCGAAGTCAGAGAATTCGACATTGCCAAAATATCCACAAAAAGTTCTTATCCTACCAAACCTCACCCATCTGAACCTAACCATCACCGAAATCAAAGAATTGGACATTGCCAAAATATCCACAAAACGTACTTACCTCACAATACCTAACCCAACCTAACCTAACCATCACCGAAGTCAGAGAATTCGACATTGCCAAAATATCCACAAAAAGTTCTTATCCTACCAAACCTCACCCATCTGAGCCTAACTATCAACGAAATTAAAGAATTAGACATTGCCAAAATATCTACAAAACATGCTTACCTCACAGTACCTAACCCAACCTAACCTGACCATCACCGAAGTCAGAGAATTCGACAATGCCAAAATATCCACAAAAAGTTCTTATCCTACCAAACCTCACCCATCTGAACCTAACCATCACCGAAATCAAAGAATTAGGCTTGACAAAATATCCACAAAACGTGCTTACCTCACTATACCTTATCCAACCTAACCTAACCATCACCGAAGTTAGAGAATTCGACATTGCCAAAATATCCACAAAAAGTTCTTATCCTACCAAACCTTACCCATCTGAACCTAACCATCACCGAAATCAAAGAATTGGACATTGTTAAATATCCACAAAACGTGCTTACCTCACAATACCTAACCCAACCTAACCTAACCATCACCGAAGTCAGAGAATCCAACATTGCCAAAATATCCAAAAAAAATTAATACCCCACCAAACCTAAGCATCTGAACCTAACCATCACCGAAATCGAATTAATGGACATTGCTTAAATATCCACAAAACGAGCTTTCCTCACTATACCTTATCCAACCTAACCTAACCATCACCGAAGTCAGAGAATTCGACATTGCCAAAATATCCACAAAAAGTTCTTATCCTACCAAACCTCACTTATCTGAACCTAACCATCACCGAAATCAAAGAATTGGACAATGATAAAATATCCACAAAACGGGCTTACCTCACAATACCTAACCCAACCTAACCTAACCATCACCGAAATTAAAGAATTAGGCATTGCCAAAATATCCACGAAACGTGCTTACCTCACAATACCTAACCCAACCTAACCTAACCATCACCGAAGTCAGAGAATTCGACATTGCCAAAATATCCACAAAAAGTTCTTATCCTACCAAACCTCACTTATCTGAACCTAACTATCACCGAAATCAAAGAATTGGACAATGATAAAATATCCACAAAACGTGCTTACCTCACAATACCTAACCCAACCTAACCTTACAATCACCGAAGTCAGAGAAATCGATATTGCCAAAATATCCACAAAAAGTTCTTATCCTACCAAACCTCACCCATCTGAGCCTAACCATCAACGAAATTAAAGAATAAGACATTGCCAAAATATCTACAAAACATGCTTACCTCACAGTACCTAACCCAACCTAACCTAACCATCACCGAAGTCAGAGAATTCGACATTGCCAAAATATCCACAAAAAGTTCTTATCCTACCAAACCTCACCCATCTGAGCCTAACCATCAACGAAATTAAAGAATTAGACATTGCCAAAATATCTACAAAACATGTTTACCTCAAAGTACCTAACCCAACCTAACCTAACCATCACTGAAGTCAGAGAATTCGACAATGCCAAAATATCCACAAAAAGTTCTTATCCTACCAAACCTCACCCATCTGAACCTAACCATCACCGAAATCAAAGAATTAGGCTTGACAAAATATCCACAAAACGTGCTTACCTCACAATACCTAACCCAACCTAACCTAACCATCACCGAAGTCAGAGAATTCGACATTGCCAAAATATCCACAAAAAGTTCTTATCCTACAAAACCTCACCCATCTGAACCTAACCATCACCGAAATCAAAGAAATGGACATTGATAAATAATCCACAAAACGTGCTTACCTCACAATACCTAACCCAACCTAACCTAACCATCACCGAAGTCAGAGAAATCGATATTGCCAAAATATCCACAAAAAGTTCTTATCCTACCAAACCTCACCCATCTGAGCCTAACCATCAACGAAATTAAAGAATTAGACATTGCCAAAATATCTACAAAACATTCTTACCTCACAGTACCTAACCCAACCTAACCTAACCATCACCGAAGTCAGAAAATCCAACATTGCCAAAATATCCAAAAAAAATTAATACCCCACCAAACCTAAGCATCTGAACCTAACCATCACCGAAATCGAATTAATGGACATTGCCAAAATATCCACAAAACGAGCTTTCCTCACTATACCTTATCCAACCTAACCTAACCATCACCGAAGTCAGAGAATTCGACATTGCCAAAATATCCACAAAAAGTCCTTATCCTACAAAACCTCACCCATCTGAACCTAACCATCACCGAAATCAAAGAATTGGATATTGATAAATAATCCACAAAACGTGCTTACCTCACAATACCTAACCCAACCTAACCTAACCATCACCGAAGTCAGAGAATTCGACATTGCCAAAATATCCACAAAAAGTTCTTATCCTACCAAACCTCACCCATCTGAACCTAACCATCACCGAAATCAAAGAATTGGACATAGCGAAAATATCCACAAAACGTGCTTACCTTTTTTTTTTTTTTTTTTTTTTTTTTTTTTATCGTCGGAGGTGGGGAATCTTCCAAAGACATCCTCCAGCCCGAACTGGAGGATAGTGTCGGATTTTTACCGACTAAACCCCACCCCCTTGACACCTCTGCTCCCCGGACACATTTTCATGTTTTGCTTCGGGAAAGCAGTTTTGTCTTAGCCATTTATGGCTCTTCCTTCGAGTTCTCGGGTTCTTTCTGCTTCTTCTTTATTTTTCATTATCATCGAAGCAAATGCTTCCCACGCTGACCAGGCAGTTGCGCTATCCAGTATGACGAAGATTATGTTTATCGGCGTCAGGTGTTCTACGCCGATTACAGTTCTGAATGTTCTTCTGTCGTCTTCCCATGCTGGACAATCAAAGGTTGTGTGGGCCGCGTCGTCTTTCTCGTTTTCACAGTGGTGGCACTTCGGAGTTGTTTCCTTTCCTATTTTGTGTAGGTAGGTCCCGAAGCACCCGTGACCTGTGAGTATTTGGGTCGTGTGGTGATTTAGTTCGCCGTGCTTTCTTTGGCACCACGCTTTTAGGTCTCCGATGAGATGGTGTGTCCATCGACCTTTTTCAGAGTTGTTCCATCTGTCTTGCCATTTGATTATCGTTGTTTCTCTGGCTGTACTCTTTTTTTCACCTCTGTAGATCGCTTGTCGTTCTAGAGCGAGTAAGTCGATCGGTGGAATGGCGCACAACACCAGGATGGCATCTTCTGATACTGTTCGGTATGCCGCTGCGACTCTTAATGCAGCTCTTCTTTGTACTCTAGCGAAGCTGAGCCTCGTCCTCTCAACCTTTGTTTTTTCCGCCCAAATCGGAGCACCGTACAGGAGGACTGAGTGTACTACTTCACAGTATAGTTTTCTTCTCCTCTGTTTCGGTCCACCGATGTTGGGCATCAGTCTGGCGAGGTCTTCTGCTATTTGGGCCGCCCTAGCTCCCGCTTTTTCCGCATGTTTTGCAAAGCGTAGTTTGTCATCTAACTGCACTCCCAAATACCGCAGTGATCTGCTGAACGTCACCTCAAAACCGTTGACTGTTATTTGAGGAGGCAGCAGCTTTCTACGTCTTGTGAAGAATACAGCTTCGGTTTTCTGGACGGCGAGCTCCAAGCCCGCATCCACGAGCCATTTTTTAACCCTTCTTATGGCTTCTTCGCTTCTTAGGCGTAAAGATGTTGTGTTCTTTGCGGTGACAAGCAACGCGACATCGTCAGCAAAGGCGACCAGGCTCGTTTCATCTGGCATTTGGATCTTCAACAAGCCGTCGTACATTACATTCCAAAGCGCCGGGCCCAGGACCGATCCCTGTGGTACGCCCGCAGTGACTGATCGTTCGTATTTTTTGCCCATGCATTCATACAGAAGGATTCTGTCCGAAAAATAGCTTTCGATCATCTTGATAAGTTTTTCCGGAGCATTGATAGTGACTAATGCATCGAGAGTCCTTCCCCAGTTGGCAGTGTTGAATGCATTTTTTATGTCGAGCGCGATCATCACAACATGTTTGCTCGCCTTGACGCTCCCACGCCATGCAAGTCTTACGGTGTTTACGACTTCACTGATCGCGTCAATAGTTGAGCGACCGGGTCGAAATCCAAATTGCTGCGATGACAGTCCTGTGTCGCTGTTTTCTAGCTGTTGTTGTAGTCGCTGTAGGAGAAGTCTCTCTAGTAACTTTCCTACCCCATCAAGTAGGCAGAGTGGCCTGTATGATGAAGGTCCTGGTGGTGCTTACCGTGCTTACCTCACAATACCTAACCCAACCTAACCTAACCATCACCGAAGTCAGAGAATTTGACATTGCCAAAATATCCACAAAAAGTTCTTATCCTACCAAACCTCACCCATATGAACCTAACCTTCACCGAAATCAAAGAATTCGACATTGCCAAAATATCCACAAAACGTGCTTACCTCACTATACCTTATCCAACCTAACCTAACCATCACCGAAGTTAGAAAATTCGACATTGCCAAAATATCCACAAAAAGTTCTTATCCTACCAAACCTTACCCATCTGAACCTAACCATCACCGAAATCAAAGAATTGGACATTGCCAAAATATCCACAAAACGTGCTTACCTCACAATACCTTATCCAACCTAACCTAACCATCACTGAAGTCAGAGAATTCGACATTGCCAAAATATCCACAAAAAGTTCTTATCCTACCAAACCTCACCCATCTGAACCTTACCATCACCGAAATCAAAGAATTGAACATTGCAAAAATATCCACAAAACGTGCTTACCTCACAATTCCTAACCTAACCTAACCTAACCATCACCGAAGTCAGAGAATTCGACATTGCCAAAATATCCACAAAAAGTTTTTATCCTACCAAACATCACCCATCTGAACCTAACCATCACCGTAATCAAAGAATTCAACATTGCCATAATATCCACAAAACGTGCTTATCTCACAATACCTAACCCAACCTAACCTAACCATCACCGAAGTCAGAGATGTTGACATTGCCAAAATATCCACAAAAAGTTCTTATCCTACCAAACCTCACCCATCTGAACCTAACCATCACCGAAATCAAAGAATTAGACATTGCTAAAATATCCACAAAACGTGCGTACCTCACAATACCTAACCCAACCTAACCTAACCATCACCGAAGTCAGAGATTTTGACATTGCCAAAATATCCACAAAAAGTTTTGATCCTACCAAACCTCACCCATCTAAACCTAACCATCACCGTAATCAAAGAATTTAACATTGCCATAATATCCACAAAACGTGCTTATCTCACAATACCTAACCCAACCTAACCTAACCATCACCGAAGTCAGAGATTTCGACATTGCCAAAATATCCACAAAAAGTTCTTATCCTACCAAACCTCACCCATCTGAACCTAACCATCACCGAAATCAAAGAATTGGACATTTCTTAAATATTCACAAAATGTGCTTACTTCACAATACCTAATCCAACCTAACCTAACCATCACCGAAGTCAGAAAATTTGACATTGCCAAAATATCCACAAAAAGTTCTTATCCGACCAAACCTCACCCATCTGAACCTAACCATCACCGAAATCTAAGAATTGGACATTGCCAAAATATCTACAAAACGTGCTTACCTCACAATACCATACCCAAACTAACCTTACCATCACCGAAGTCAGAGAATTCGACATTGACAAAATATCCACAAAAAGTTCTTATCCTACCAAACCTCACCCATCTGAACCTAACCATCACCGAAATCAAAGAATTAGACATTGCCAAAATATCCACAAAACGTGCTTACCTCACCATATCTAACTTAACCTAACCTTACCATCACCGAAGTCAAAGAATTCGACATTGCCAAAATATCCACAAAAAGTTCTTATCCTACCAAACATCTCCCATCTGAACCTAACCATCACCGAAATCAAAGATTCGGACATTGCCAAAATATCCACAAAACGTGCTTACCTCACAATACCTAACCCAACCTAACCTAACCATCACCGAAGTTAGAGAATTAGACATTGCCAAAATATCCACAAAAAGTTCTTATCCTACCAAACCTCACCCATCTGAACCTAACCATCACCGAAATTAAAGAATTATACATTGCCAAAATATTCACAAAACATGCTTACTTCACAATATTTAACCCAACCTAACCTAACCATCACCAAAGTCAGAGAATTCGACATTGCCAAAATATCCACAAAAAGTTCTTATCCTACCAAACCTCACCCATCTGAACCTAACCATCACCGAAATTAAAGAATTAGACATTACCATAATATCCACAAAACGTGCTTACCTCACCATACCTAATCAAACCTAACTTAACCATCACCAAAGTCAAAGAGTTTGACATTGCCAAAATATCCACAAAAAGTTATTACCCCACCAAACCTCACCCATCTGAACCTTACCATCACCGAAATCAAATAAATTGGACATTGCCAAAATATCCACAAAACATGCTTTTTCACCGTACCTAACCTAACCTAAGCTAACCATCACCGAAGTCAGAGAATTCGACATTGCCAAAATATCCACAAAAAGTTCTTATCCTAACAAACCTCACCCATCTGAACCTTACCATCACCGAAATCAAAGAATAAGACATTGCCAAAATATCCACAAAACGTGCGTACCTCACAATACCTAACCCAACCTAACCTTACCATCACCAAAGTCAGAGATTTTGACATTGCCAAAATATCCACAAAAAGTTTTTATCCTACCAAACCTCACCCATCTGAACCTAACCATCACCGTAATCAAAGAATTAAACATTGCCATAATATCCACAAAACGTGCTTATCTCACATTACCTAACCCAACCTAACCTAACCATCACCGAAGTCAGAGATTTCGACATTGCCAAAATATCCACAAAAAGTTCTTATCCTACCAAACCTCACCAATCTGAACCTAACAATCACCGAAATCAAAGATTAGGACATTGCCAAAATATCCACAAAACGTTCTTACTTCACAATACCTAATGCAATCTAACCTAACCATCACCGAAGTCAGAAAATTCGACATTGCCAAAATATCCACAAAAAGTTCTTATCCGACCAAACCTCACCCATCTGAACCTAACCATCACCGAAATCTAAGAATTGGATATTGCCAAAATATCCACAAAACGTGCTTACCTCACAATACCATACCCAACCTAACCTAACCATCACCGAAGTCAGAGAATTCGACATTGACAAAATATCCACAAAAAGTTCTTATCCTACCAAACCTCACCCATCTGAACCTAACCATCACCGAAATCAAAGAATTGGACATTGCCAAAATATCCACAAAACGTGCTTAACTCACCATACCTAACTTAACCTAACCTTACCATCACCGAAGTCAAAGAATTCTACATTGCCAAAATATCCACAAAAAGTTCTTATCCTACCAAACATCTCCCATCTGAACCTAACCTTCACCGAAATCAAAGATTTAGACATTGCCAAAATATCCACAAAACGTGCTTACTTCACAATAACTAACCCAACCTAACCTAACCATCACCGAAGTCAGAGAATTTGACATTGCCAAAATATCCACAAAATGTTCTTATCCTACCAAACCTCACCCATCTGAACCTAACCATCACCGAAATCAAAGAATTAGACATTGCCAAAATATCCACAAAACGTGCTTACCTCACCATATTTAACCCAACCTAACCTTACCATCACCGAAGTCAAAGAATTCGACATTGCCAAAATATCCACAAAAAGTTCTTATCCTACCAAACCTCTCCCATCTGAACCTAACCATCACTGAAATCAAAGAATTCGACATTGCCAAAATATCCACAAAAAGTTCTTATCCTACCAAACCTCACCCATCTGAACCTAACCATCACCGAAATCAAAGAATTGGACATTGCCAAAATATCCACAAAACGTGCTTACCTCACAATACCTAACCCAACCTAACGTAACCATCACCGAAGTCAGAGAATTCGACATTGCCAAAATATCCACAAAAAGTTCTTATCCTAAAAAACCTCACCCATCTGAACCTAACCATCACCGAAATTAAAGAATTGGACATTGCCAAAATATTAACAAAACATGCTTACCTCGAAATACCTAACCCAACCTAACCTAACCATCACCAAAGTCAGAGAAATCGACATTGCCAAAATATCCACAAAAAGTTCTTATCCTACGAAACCTCACCCATCTGAACCTAACCATCACCGAAATCAAAGAATTAAACATTGCCAAAATATCCACAAAACGTGCTTACCTCACAATACTTTATCCAACCTAACCTAATCATAACCGAAGTCAGAGAATTCGACATTGCCAAAATATCCACAAAAAGTTTTTATCCTACCAAACCTCACCCATCTGAACCTACTCATCACCGTAATCAAAGAATTAAACATTGCGATAATATCCACAAAACGTGCTTACCTCACAATACCTAACCCAACCTAACCTAACCATCACCGAAGTCAGAGAATTTGACATTGCCAAAATATCCACAAAAAGTTCTTATCCTACCAAACCTCACCCATATGAACCTAACCATCACCGAAATCAAAGAATTGGACATTGCCAAAATATCCACAAAACGTGCTTACCTCACAATACCTTATCCAACCTAACCTAACCATCACTGAAGTCAGAGAATTCGACATTGCCAAAATATCCACAAAAAGTTCTTATCCTACCAAACCTCACCCATCTGAACCTTACCATCACCGAAATCAAAGAATTGAACATTGCAAAAATATCCACAAAACGTGCTTACCTCACAATTCCTAACCTAACCTAACCTAACCATCACCGAAGTCAGAAAATTCGACATTGCCAAAATATCCACAAAAAGTTTTTATCCTACCAAACATCACCCATCTGAACCTAACCATCACCGTAATCAAAGAATTCAACATTGCCATAATATCCACAAAACGTGCTTATCTCACAATACCTAACCCAACCTAACCTAACCATCACCGAAGTCAGAGATGTTGACATTGCCAAAATATCCACAAAAAGTTCTTATCCTACCAAACCTCACCCATCTGAACCTAACCATCACCGAAATCAAAGAATTAGACATTGCTAAAATATATATACAAAACGTGCGTACCTCACAATACCTAACCCAACCTAACCTAACCATCACCGAAGTCAGAGATTTTGACATTGCCAAAATATCCACAAAAAGTTTTGATCCTACCAAACCTCACCCATCTAAACCTAACCATCACCGTAATCAAAGAATTTAACATTGCCATAATATCCACAAAACGTGCTTATCTCACAATACCTAACCCAACCTAACCTAACCATCACCGAAGTCAGAGATTTCGACATTGCCAAAATATCCACAAAAAGTTCTTATCCTACCAAACCTCACCCATCTGAACCTAACCATCACCGAAATCAAAGAATTGGACATTTCTTAAATATTCACAAAATGTGCTTACTTCACAATACCTAATCCAACCTAACCTAACCATCACCGAAGTCAGAAAATTTGACATTGCCAAAATATCCACAAAAAGTTCTTATCCGACCAAACCTCACCCATCTGAACCTAACCATCACCGAAATCTAAGAATTGGACATTGCCAAAATATCAACAAAACGTGCTTACCTCACAATACCATACCCAAACTAACCTTACCATCACCGAAGTCAGAGAATTCGACATTGACAAAATATCCACAAAAAGTTCTTATCCTACCAAACCTCACCCATCTGAACCTAACCATCACCGAAATCAAAGAATTAGACATTGCCAAAATATCCACAAAACGTGCTTACCTCACCATATCTAACTTAACCTAACCTTACCATCACCGAAGTCAAAGAATTCGACATTGCCAAAATATCCACAAAAAGTTCTTATCCTACCAAACATCTCCCATCTGAACCTAACCATCACCGAAATCAAAGATTCGGACATTGCCAAAATATCCACAAAACGTGCTTACCTCACAATACCTAACCCAACCTAACCTAACCATCACCGAAGTTAGAGAATTAGACATTGCCAAAATATCCACAAAAAGTTCTTATCCTACCAAACCTCACCCATCTGAACCTAACCATCACCGAAATTAAAAAATTGGACATTGCCAAAATATTCACAAAACATGCTTACTTCACAATATTTAACCCAACCTAACCTAACCATCACCAAAGTCAGAGAATTCGACATTGCCAAAATATCCACAAAAAGTTCTTATCCTACCAAACCTCACCCATCTGAACCTAACCATCACCGAAATTAAAGAATTAGACATTACCAAAATATCCACAAAACGTGCTTACCTCACCATACCTAATCTAACCTAACCTAACCATCACCAAAGTCAAAGAGTTTGACATTGCCAAAATATCCACAAAAAGTTATTACCCCACCAAACCTCACCCATCTGAACCTTACCATCACCGAAATCAAATAAATTGGACATTGCCAAAATATCCACAAAACATGCTTTTTCACCGTACCTAACCTAACCTAAGCTAACCATCACCGAAGTCAGAGAATTCGACATTGCCAAAATATCCACAAAAAGTTCTTATCCTAACAAACCTCACCCATCTGAACCTTACCATCACCGAAATCAAAGAATAAGACATTGCCAAAATATCCACAAAACGTGCGTACCTCACAATACCTAACCCAACCTAACCTTACCATCACCAAAGTCAGAGATTTTGACATTGCCAAAATATCCACAAAAAGTTTTTATCCTTCCAAACCTCACCCATCTGAACCTAACCATCACCGTAATCAAAGAATTAAACATTGCCATAATATCCACAAAACGTGCTTATCTCACAATACCTAACCCAACCTAACCTAACCATCACCGAAGTCAGAGATTTCGACATTGCCAAAATATCCACAAAAAGTTCTTATCCTACCAAACCTCACCAATCTGAACCTAACAATCACCGAAATCAAAGAATTGGACATTGCCAAAATATCCACAAAACGTTCTTACTTCACAATACCTAATGCAATCTAACCTAACCATCACCGAAGTCAGAAAATTCGACATTGCCAAAATATCCACAAAAAGTTCTTATCCGACCAAACCTCACCCATCTGAACCTAACCATCACCGAAATCTAAGAATTGGATATTGCCAAAATATCCACAAAACGTGCTTACCTCACAATACCATACCCAACCTAACCTAACCATCACCGAAGTCAGAGAATTCGACATTGACAAAATATCCACAAAAAGTTCTTATCCTACCAAACCTCACCCATCTGAACCTAACCATCACCGAAATCAAAGAATTGGACATTGCCAAAATATCCACAAAACGTGCTTAACTCACCATACCTAACTTAACCTAACCTTACCATCACCGAAGTCAAAGAATTCTACATTGCCAAAATATCCACAAAAAGTTCTTATCCTACCAAACATCTCCCATCTGAACCTAACCTTCACCGAAATCAAAGATTAAGACATTGCCAAAATATCCACAAAACGTGCTTACTTCACAATAACTAACCCAACCTAACCTAACCATCACCGAAGTCAGAGAATTCGACATTGCCAAAATATCCACAAAAAGTTCTTATCCTACCAAACCTCACCCATCTGAACCTAACCATCACCGAAATCAAAGAATTGGACATTGCCAAAATATCTACAAAACGTGCTTACCTCACAATACCATACCCAAACTAACCTTACCATCACCGAAGTCAGAGAATTCGACATTGACAAAATATCCACAAAAAGTTCTTATCCTACCAAACCTCACCCATCTGAACCTAACCATCACCGAAATCAAAGAATTAGACATTGCCAAAATATCCACAAAACGTGCTTACCTCACCATATCTAACTTAACCTAACCTTACCATCACCGAAGTCAAAGAATTCGACATTGCCAAAATATCCACAAAAAGTTCTTATCCTACCAAACATCTCCCATCTGAACCTAACCATCACCGAAATCAAAGATTCGGACATTGCCAAAATATCCACAAAACGTGCTTACCTCACAATACCTAACCCAACCTAACCTAACCATCACCGAAGTTAGAGAATTAGACATTGCCAAAATATCCACAAAAAGTTCTTATCCTACCAAACCTCACCCATCTGAACCTACTCATCACCGTAATCAAAGAATTAAACATTGCCATAATATCCACAAAACGTGCTTATCTCACAATACCTAACCCAACCTAACCTAACCATCACCGAAGTCAGAGATTTCGACATTGCCAAAATATCCACAAAAAGTTATTATCCTACCAAACCTCACCCATCTGAAACTAACCATCACCGAAATCAAAGATTCGGACATTGCCAAAATATCCACAAAACGTGCTTACCTCACAATACCTAACCCAACCTAACCTAACCATCACCGAAGTTAGAGAATTAGACATTGCCAAAATATCCACAAAAAGTTCTTATCCTACCAAACCTCACCCATCTGAACCTAACCATCACCGAAATTAAAGAATTGGACATTGCCAAAATATTCACAAAACATGCTTACTTCACAATATTTAACCCAACCTAACCTAACCATCACCAAAGTCAGAGAATTCGACATTGCCAAAATATCCACAAAAAGTTCTTATCCTACCAAACCTCACCCATCTGAACCTAACCATCACCGAAATTAAAGAATTAGACATTACCAAAATATCCACAAAACGTGCTTACCTCACCATACCTAATCTAACCTAACCTAACCATCACCAAAGTCAAAGAGTTTGACATTGCCAAAATATCCACAAAAAGTTATTACCCCACCAAACCTCACCCATCTGAACCTTACCATCACCGAAATCAAATGAATTGGACATTGCCAAAATATCCACAAAACATGCTTTTTCACCGTACCTAACCTAACCTAAGCTAACCATCACCGAAGTCAGAGAATTCGACATTTCCAAAATATCCACAAAAAGTTCTTATCCTAACAAACCTCACCCATCTGAACCTAACCATCACCGTAATCAAAGAATTAAACATTGCCATAATATCCACAAAACGTGCTTATCTCACAATACCTAACCCAACCTAACCTAACCATCACCGAAATCAAAGAATTAGACATTGCCAAAATATCCACAAAACGTGCGTACCTCACAATACCTAACCCAACCTAACCTTACCATCACCAAAGTCAGAGATTTTGACATTGCCAAAATATCCACAAAAAGTTTTTATCCTACCAAACCTCATCCATCTGAACCTAACCATCACCGTAATCAAAGAATTAAACATTGCCATAATATCCACAAAACGTGCTTATCTCACAATACCTAACCCAACCTAACCTAACCATCACCGAAGTCAGAGATTTCGACATTGCCAAAATATCCACAAAAAGTTCTTATCCTACCAAACCTCACCAATCTGAACCTAACAATCACCGAAATCAAAGAATTGGACATTGTTAAAATATCCACAAAACGTTCTTACTTCACAATACCTAATGCAATCTAACCTAACCATCACCGAAGTCAGAAAATTCGACATTGCCAAAATATCCACAAAAAGTTCTTATCCGACCAAACCTCACCCATCTGAACCTAACCATCACCGAAATCTAAGAATTGGATATTGCCAAAATATCCACAAAACGTGCTTACCTCACAATACCATACCCAACCTAACCTAACCATCACCGAAGTCAGAGAATTCGACATTGCCAAAATATCCACAAAAAGTTCTTATCCTACCAAACCTCACCCATCTGAACCTAACCATCACCGAAATCAAAGAATTGGACATTGCCAAAATATCCACAAAACGTGCTTACCTCACAATACCTAACCCAACCTAACGTAACCATCACCGAAGTCAGAGAATTCGACATTGCCAAAATATCCACAAAAAGTTCTTATCCTAAAAAACCTCACCCATCTGAACCTAACCATCACCGAAATTAAAGAATTGGACATTGCCAAAATATTAACAAAACATGCTTACCTCGAAATACCTAACCCAACCTAACCTAACAATCACCAAAGTCAGAGAAATCGACATTGCCAAAATATCCACAAAAAGTTCTTATCCTACGAAACCTCACCCATCTGAACCTAACCATCACCGAAATCAAAGAATTGGACATTGCCAAAATATCCACAAAACGTGCTTACCTCACAATACTTTATCCAACCTAACCTAATCATAACCGAAGTCAGAGAATTCGACATTGCCAAAATATCCACAAAAAGTTTTTATCCTACCAAACCTCACCCATCTGAACCTACTCATCACCGTAATCAAAGAATTAAACATTGCCATAATATCCACAAAACGTGCTTATCTCACAATACCTAACCCAACCTAACCTAACCATCACCGAAGTCAGAGATTTCGACATTGCCAAAATATCCACAAAAAGTTATTATCCTACCAAACCTCACCCATCTGAACCTAACCATCACCGAAATCAAAGATTCGGACATTGCCAAAATATCCACAAAACGTGCTTACTTCACAATACCTAACCCAACCTAACCTAACCATCACCGAAGTTAGAGAATTAGACATTGCCAAAATATCCACAAAAAGTTCTTATCCTACCAAACCTCACCCATCTGAACCTAACCATCACCGAAATTAAAGAATTGGACATTGCCAAAATATTCACAAAACATGCTTACTTCACAATATTTAACCCAACCTAACCTAACCATCACCAAAGTCAGAGAATTCGACATTGCCAAAATATCCACAAAAAGTTCTTATCCTACCAAACCTCACCCATCTGAACCTAACCATCACCGAAATTAAAGAATTAGACATTACCAAAATATCCACAAAACGTGCTTACCTCACCATACCTAATCTAACCTAACCTAACCATCACCAAAGTCAAAGAGTTTGACATTGCCAAAATATCCACAAAAAGTTATTACCCCACCAAACCTCACCCATCTGAACCTTACCATCACCGAAATCAAATAAATTGGACATTGCCAAAATATCCACAAAACATGCTTTTTCACCGTACCTAACCTAACCTAAGCTAACCATCACCGAAGTCAGAGAATTCGACATTGCCAAAATATCCACAAAAAGTTCTTATCCTAACAAACCTCACCCATCTGAACCTAACCATCACCGAAATCAAAGAATTAGACATTGCCAAAATATCCACAAAACGTGCGTACCTCACAATACCTAACCCAACCTAACCTTACCATCACCAAAGTCAGAGATTTTGACATTGCCAAAATATCCACAAAAAGTTTTTATCCTACCAAACCTCATCCATCTGAACCTAACCATCACCGTAATCAAAGAATTAAACATTGCCATAATATCCACAAAACGTGCTTATCTCACAATACCTAACCCAACCTAACCTAACCATCACCGAAGTCAGAGATTTCGACATTGCCAAAATATCCACAAAAAGTTCTTATCCTACCAAACCTCACCAATCTGAACCTAACAATCACCGAAATCAAAGAATTGGACATTGCCAAAATATCCACAAAACGTTCTTACTTCACAATACCTAATGCAATCTAACCTAACCATCACCGAAGTCAGAAAATTCGACATTGCCAAAATATCCACAAAAAGTTCTTATCCGACCAAACCTCACCCATCTGAACCTAACCATCACCGAAATCTAAGAATTGGATATTGCCAAAATATCCACAAAACGTGCTTACCTCACAATACCATACCCAACCTAACCTAACCATCACCGAAGTCAGAGAATTCGACATTGACAAAATATCCACAAAAAGTTCTTATCCTACCAAACCTCACCCATCTGAACCTAACCATCACAGAAATCAAAGAATTGGACATTGCCAAAATATCCACAAAACGTGCTTAACTCACCATACCTAACTTAACCTAACCTTACCATCACCGAAGTCAAAGAATTCTACATTGCCAAAATATCCACAAAAAGTTCTTATCCTACCAAACATCTCCCATCTGAACCTAACCTTCACCGAAATCAAAGATTTTGACATTGCCAAAATATCCACAAAACGTGCTTACTTCACAATACCTAACCCAACCTAACCTAACCATCACCGAAGTCAGAGAATTCGACATTGCCAAAATATCCACAAAAAGTTCTTATCCTACCAAACCTCACCCATCTGAACCTAACCATCACCGAAATCAAAGAATTAGAGATTGCCAAAATATCCACAAAACGTGCTTACCTCACCATATTTAACCCAACCTAACCTTACCATCACCGAAGTCAAAGAATTCGACATTGCCAAAATATCCACAAAAAGTTCTTATCCTACCAAACCTCTCCCATCTGAACCTAACCATCACTGAAATCAAAGAATTCGACATTGCCAAAATATCCACAAAAAGTTCTTATCCTACCAAACCTCACCCATCTGAACCTAACCATCACCGAAATCAAAGAATTGGACATTGCCAAAATATCCACAAAACGTGCTTACCTCACAATACCTAACCCAACCTAACGTAACCATCACCGAAGTCAGAGAATTCGACATTGCCAAAATATCCACAAAAAGTTCTTATCCTAAAAAACCTCACCCATCTGAACCTAACCATCACCGAAATTAAAGAATTGGACATTGCCAAAATATTAACAAAACATGCTTACCTCGAAATACCTAACCCAACCTGACCTAACCATCACCAAAGTCAGAGAAATCGACATTGCCAAAATATCCACAAAAAGTTCTTATCCTACGAAACCTCACCCATCTGAACCTAACCATCACCGAAATCAAAGAATTGGACATTGCCAAAATATCCACAAAACGTGCTTACCTCACAATACTTTATCCAACCTAACCTAATCATAACCGAAGTCAGAGAATTCGACATTGCCAAAATATCCACAAAAAGTTTTTATCCTACCAAACCTCACCCATCTGAACCTACTCATCACCGTAATCAAAGAATTAAACATTGCCATAATATCCACAAAACGTGCTTATCTCACAATACCTAACCCAACCTAACCTAACCATCACCGAAGTCAGAGATTTCGACATTGCCAAAATATCCACAAAAAGTTATTATCCTACCAAACCTCACCCATCTGAACCTAACCATCACCGAAATTAAAGAATTGGACATTGCCAAAATATTCACAAAACGTGCTTACCTCACCATACCTAATCCAACCTAACCTAACTATCACCAAAGTCAAAGAGTTCGACATTGCCAAAATATCCACAAAAAGTTATTACCCCACCAAACCTCACCCATCTGAACCTTACCATCACCGAAATCAAAAAAATTGGACATTGCCAAAATATCCACAAAACATGTTTTTTCACCGTACCTAACCCAACCTAAGCTAACCATCCCCAAAGTCAGAGAATTCGACATTGCCAAAATATCCACAAAATGTTCTTATCCTACCAAACCTCACCAATCTGAACCTAACCATCACCGTAATCAAAGAATTAAACATTGCCATAATATCCACAAAACGTGCTTATCTCACAATACCTAACCCAACCTAACCTAACCATCACCGAAGTCAGAGATTTCGACATTGCCAAAATATCCACAAAAAGTTCATATCCTACCAAACCTCACCCATCTGAACCTAACCATCACCGAAATCAAAGAATTGGACATTGCCAAAATATCCACAAAACGTTCTTACTTCACAATACCAAATCCAACCTAACCTAACCATCACCGAAGTCAGAGAATTCGACATTGCCAAAATATCCACAAAAAGTTCTTTTCCTACCAAACCTCACCCATCTGAACCTAACCATCACCTAAAATCAAAGAATTGGACATTAATAAAATATCCACAAAACGTGCTTACCTCACAATACCTAACCCAACCTAACCTAACCATCACCGAAGTCAGAGAATTCGACATTGGCAAAATATCCACAAAAAGTTCTTATCCTACCAAACCTCACCCATCTGAACCTTACCATCACCGAAATCAAAGAATTGAACATTGCAAAAATATCCACAAAACGTGCTTACCTCACAATTCCTAACCTAACCTAACCTAACCATCACCGAAGTCAGAGAATTCGACATTGCCAAAATATCCACAAAAAGTTCTTATCCTACAAAACCTCACCCATCTGAACCTAACCATCACCGAAATCAAAGAATTGGACATTGATAAATAATCCACAAAACGTGCTTACCTCACAAAACCTAACCCAACCTAACCTAACCATCACCGAAGTCAGAGAATTCGACATTGCCAAAATATCCACAAAAAGTTCTTTTCCTACCAAACCTCACCCATCTGAACCTAACCATCAACAAAATCAAAGAATTGGACATAGCGAAAATATCCACAAAACGTGCTTACCTCACAATACCTAACCCAACCTAACCTTACCATCACCGAAGTCAGAGAATTCGACATTGCCAAAATATCCACAAATTGTTCTTATCCTACCAAACCTCACCCATCTGAACCTAACCATCACCGAAATTAAAGAATTGGACATTGCCAAAATATTCACAAAACATGCTTACTTCACAATATTTAACCCAACCTAACCTAACCATCACCAAAGTCAGAGAATTCGACATTGCCAAAATATCCACAAAAAGTTCTTATCCTACCAAACCTCACCCATCTGAACCTAACCATCACCGAAATTAAAGAATTAGACATTACCAAAATATCCACAAAACGTGCTTACCTCACCATACCTAATCTAACGTAACCTAACCATCACCAAAGTCAAAGAGTTTGACATTGCCAAAATATCCACAAAAAGTTATTACCCCACCAAACCTCACCCATCTGAACCTTACCATCACCGAAATCAAATAAATTGGACATTGCCAAAATATCCACAAAACATGCTTTTTCACCGTACCTATTCTAACCTAAGCTTACCATCACCGAAGTCAGAGAATTCGACATTGCCAAAATATCCACAAAAAGTTCTTATCCTAACAAACCTCACCCATCTGAACCTAACCATCACCGAAATCAAAGAATTAGACATTGCCAAAATATCCACAAAACGTGCGTACCTCACAATACCTAACCCAACCTAACCTTACCATCACCAAAGTCAGAGATTTTGACATTGCCAAAATATCCACAAAAAGTTTTTATCCTACCAAACCTCACCCATCTGAACCTAACCATCACCGTAATCAAAGAATTAAACATTGCCATAATATCCACAAAACGTGCTTATCTCACAATACCTAACCCAACCTAACCTAACCATCACCGAAGTCAGAGATTTCGACATTGCCAAAATATCCACAAAAAGTTCTTATCCTACCAAACCTCACCCATCTGAACCTAACAATCACCGAAATTAAAGAATTGGACATTGCCAAAATATCCACAAAACGTTCTTACTTCACAAAACCTAATGCAATCTAACCTAACCATCACCGAAGTCAGAAAATTCGACATTGCCAAAATATCCACAAAAAGTTCTTATCCGACCAAACCTCACCCATCTGAACCTAACCATCACCGAAATCTAAAAATTGGATATTGCCAAAATATCCACAAAACGTGCTTACCTCACAATACCATACCCAACCTAACCTAACCATCACCGAAGTCAGAGAATTCGACATTGACAAAATATCCACAAAAAGTTCTTATCCTACCAAACCTCACCCATCTGAACCTAACCATCACCGAAATCAAAGAATTAGACATTGCCAAAATATCCACAAAACGTGCGTACCTCACAATACCTAACCCAACCTTACCTTACCATCACCAAAGTCAGAGATTTTGACATTGCCAAAATATCCACAAAAAGTTTTTATCCTACCAAACCTCACCCATCTGAACCTAACCATCACCGTAATCAAAGAATTAAACATTGCCATAATATCCACAAAACGTGCTTATCTCACAATACCTAACCCAACCTAACCTAACCATCACCGAAGTCAGAGATTTCGACATTGCCAAAATATCCACAAAAAGTTCTTATCCTACCAAACCTCACCCATCTGAACCTAACAATCACCGAAATCAAAGAATTGGACATTGCCAAAATATCCACAAAACGTTCTTACTTCACAATACCTAATGCAATCTAACCTAACCATCACCGAAGTCAGAAAATTCGACATTGCCAAAATATCCACAAAAAGTTCTTAGGTTGGGTTAGGTTTGGTAAAGTTAGCGAGTTTTGTGTATATTTTTAATATGTCGATCTCTTTGATTTCGGTTAGAGTTCGGATAGGCTCGGTTGGGTTAGGTTCTGTGAGGTTAGCGAGTTTTGTGTATATTTTTGCATTGTCGAATTCTTTGACTTCGGTGACGGTTAGGTTGGGTTGGGTTAGGTTTGGTGAGGTAAGCGAGATTTGTGTTAATCTTTAAAACTCGAGTTCTTTGATTTCGGTGTTGGATAGGTTAGGTTGGGTTGGGTATGGTGAGGTAAGCGAGATTTGTGTATATTTTTGCAATGTCAAATTCTTTGACTTCGGTGACGGTTAGGTTGGGTTGGGTTAGGTTTGGTGAGGTTAGCGAGATTTGTGTAAATCATACAATCTCGAATTCTTTGATTTCGGTGATGGTTAGGTTAGGTTGGGTTAGGTTTGGTGAGGTAAGCGGGTTTTGGGTATATTTTTGCATTGTCGAATTCTTTGATTTCGGTGATGGTAAGGTTAGTTTGGGTTAGGTTTGGTGAGGTAAGCGAGTTTTGTTTAAATTTTAAAATCTCGAATTCTTTGATTTCGGTGATGGTTAGGTTAGGTTAAGTTAGGTTTGGTGAGTTAAGCAAGTTTCGTGTATATTTTTGCGATGTCGAATTCTTTGATTTCGGTGATAGTTAGGCTAGGTTGGGTGAGGTTTGTTTAGGTTAGCGAGTTTTGTGTATATTTTTGCATTGTCGAATTCTTTGATTTCGGTGATAGTTAAGCTAGGTTGGGTTAGTTTTGGTGAGGTAAGCGAGTTTTGTGTATATTTTTGCAATGTCGAATTCTTTGATTTCGGTGATGGTTAGGTTAGGTTGGGATAGGTTTGGTAAGGTTAGCGAGTTTTATGTATATTTTTGCATTGTCGAATTCTTTGATTTCGGTGAAAGTTAGGCTAGGTTGGGTTAGGTTTTGTGAGGTTAGCGATTTTTGTGAAAATCTAACATTCTCGAATTCTTTGATTTTGGTGACGGTTAGCTTGGGTTGGGTTAGGTTTGGTAAGGTAAGCGAGTTTTGTGTATATTTTTGCAATGTCGAATTCTTTGATTTCGGTGATAGTTAGGCTAAGTTGGGTTAGGTTTGGTGAGGTTAGCGAGTTTTGTGTATATTTTTGCATTGTCGAATTCTTTGATTTCGGTGACGGTAAGGTTAGGTTGGGTTAGGTTTGGTGTGGTAAGCGAGTTTCGTGTATATTTTTGCAATGTCGAATTCTTTGATTTCGGTAATGGGTAGGTTAGGTTATGTTAGGATTGGTGAGGTAAGCGAGATTTGTGTATATTTTTGCATTGTCGAATTCTTTGATTTCGGTGATAGTTAGGCTAGGTTGGGTAAGATTTGGTGAGGTTAGCGAGTTTTGTGTATATTTTTGCAATGTCGAATTCTTTGATTTCGGTGATGGCTAGGTTAGGTTGGGTTAGGTTTGGTGAGGTGAGCGGGTTTTGTGTATATTTTTGCGATATCGAATTCTTTGATTTCGGTGATAGTTAGGCTAGGTTGGGTGAAGTTTGGTTAGGTTTGCGAGTTTTGTGTATATTTTTGCTTTGTCGAATTCTTTGATTTCGGTGATAGTTAGGCTAGGTTGGGTGAAGTTTGGTTAGGTTTGCGAGTTTTGTGTATACTTTTGCAATGTCGAATTCTTTGATTTCGGTGATGGTTAGGTTAGGTTGGGATAGGTTTGGTAAGGTTAGCGAGTTTAATGTATATTTTTGCATTGTCGAATTCTTTGATTTCGGTGAAAGTTAGGCTAGGTTGGGTTAGGTTTTGGAGGTTAGGGAGTTTTGTGTATATTTTTGCATTGTCGAATTCTTTGATTTCGGTTAGAGTAAGGCTAGGTTGGGTTAGGTTTTGTGAGGTTAGCGATTTTTGTGAAAATCTTACATTCTCGAATTCTTTGATTTTGGTGACGGTTAGCTTGGGTTGGGTTAGGTTTGGTAAGGTTAGCGAGTTTTGTGTATATTTTTGCAATGTCGAATTCTTTGATTTCGGTGATAGTTAGCAAGGTTGGGTTAGGTTTGGTGAGGTTAGCGAGTTTTGTGTATATTTTTGCATTGTCGAATTCTTTGATTTCGGTGACGGTAAGGTTAGGTTGGGTTAGGTTTGGTGTGGTAAGCGAGTTTCGTGTATATTTTTGCAATGTCGAACTCCTTTATTTCGGTAATGGGTAGGTTAGGTTATGTTTAAATATGTGAGGTAAGCGAGATTTGTGTATATTTTTGCATTGTCGAATTCTTTGATTTCGGTGATAGTTAGGCTCGGTTGGGTTAGGTTTGGTGAGGTTAGCGAGTTTTGTGTATATTTTTGCGATGTCGAATTCTTTGATTTCGGTGATAGTTAGGCTAGGTTGGGTTAGGTTTGGTGAGGTAAGCGAGTTTTGTGTATATTTTTGCATTGTCGAATTCTTTGATTTCGGTGAATGTTAGGTTAGATCGGGTTAGTTTTGGTGAGGCTAGCGAGTTTTGTGTATATTTTTGCATTGTCGAATTCTTTGATTTCGGTGATGGTTAGGTAAGGTTGGGATAGGTTTGGTAAGGTTAGCGAGTTTTATGTTTATTTTTGCATTGTTGAATTCTTTGATTTCGGTGAAAGTTAGGCTAGGTTGGGTTAGGTTTGGTGAGGTTAGCGAGTTTTGTGTATATTTTTGCATTGTCAAATTCGTTGATTTCGGTTAGAGTAAGGCTAGGTTGGGTTAGGTTTTGTGAGGTGAACGATTTTTGTGAAAATCTTACATTCTTGAATTCTTTGAATTTGGTGACGGTTAGCTTGGGTTGGGTTAGGTTTGGTAAGGTTAGCGAAATTTGTGTATATTTTTGCAATGTCGAATTCTTTGATTTCGGTGATAGTTAGGCTAGGTTGGGTTAGGTTTGGTGAGGTTAGCGAGTTTTGTGTATATTTTGCATTGTCAAATTCTTTGATTTCGGTGACGGTAAGGTTAGGTTGGGTTAGGTTTGGTGTGGTAAGCGAGTTTCGTGTATATTTTTGCAATGTCGAATTCTTCGATTTCGGTAATGGGAAGGTAAGGTTGGGTTAGGATTAATGAGGTAAGCGAGATTTGTGTATATTTTTGCATTGTCGAATTCTTTGATTTCGGTGATAGTAAGGCTAGGTTGGGTAAGGTTTTGTGAGATAAGCAAGTTTTGTTAAAATCTTAAAATCTCGAATTCTTTGATTTCGGTGATGGTTAGGCTAGGTTGGGTAAGGTTTGGTGAGGTAAGCGAGTTTTGTGTATATTTTTGCAATGTCGAATTCTTTGATTTCGGTGATGGTTAGGTTAGGTTGGGATAGGTTTAGTGAGGGAAGCGAGTTTTGTGTATATTTTTGCAATGTCGAATTCTATGATTTCGGTGATGGTTAGGTTAGATTGGGTTAGGTTTGGTGAGGCTAGCGAGTTTTGTGTATATTTTTGCATTGTCGAATTCTTTGATTTCAGTGATAGTTATGCTAGGTTGGGTAAGGTTTGGTGAGGTTAGCGAGTTTTGTGTATATT
This sequence comes from Arctopsyche grandis, assembly GCF_051622035.1. Lineage (NCBI taxonomy): Eukaryota > Metazoa > Arthropoda > Insecta > Trichoptera > Hydropsychidae > Arctopsyche > Arctopsyche grandis. The sequence goes on from NW_027518437.1 coordinate 1,777,157, forward strand.
TTTGCATTGTCGAATTCTTTGATTTTGGTGTAAGTTAGGATAGGTTGGGTTAGATTTGGTGAGGTTAGCGAAATTTGTTTTAATTTTTGCAATGTCGAATTCTTTGATTTCGGTGATAGTTAGGCTAGGTTGGGTGAGGTTTAGTTAGGTTAGCGAGTTTTTTGTATATTTTTGCATTGTCGAATTATTTGATTTTGGTGTTGGTTAGGTAAGGTTAAATTAGGTTTGGTGAGGTTAGCGGGTTTTGTGTATATTTTTGCATTGTCGATTTCTTTGATTTTGGTGTAAGTTAGGTTAGGTTGGGTTAGGTTTGGTGAGGTTAGCGAAATTTGTTTTAATTTTTGCAATGTCGAATTCTTTGATTTCGGTGATGTTTAGGTTAGGTTGGGTTAGGTTAAATGAGGTAAGCGAGTTTTGTGTATAATTTTGCATTGTCGAATTCTTTGATTTCGGTGACGGTAAGGTTAGGTTGGGTTAGGTTTGGTGTGGTAAGCGAGTTTCGTGTATATTTTTGCAATGTCGAATTCTTTGATTTCGGTGAAAGTTAGGCTAGGTTGGGTTAGGTTTTGTGAGGTTAGCGATTTATGTGAAATTCTAACAATCTCGAATTCTTTGATTTCGGTGACGGTTATGTTGGGTTGAGTTAGGTTTGGTGAGGTAAGCGAGTATCGTGTATATTTTTGCAATGTCGTATTCTTTGATTTCGGTGATGGTTAGGTTAGGTTGGGTTAGGTTTGGTGAGGTAAGCGAGATTTGTGTATATTTTTGCATTGTCGAATTCTTTGATTTCGGTGATAGTTAGGCTAGGTTGGGTAAGGTTTTGTGAGATAAGCAAGTTTTGTTAAAATCTTAAAATCTCGAATTCTTTGATTTCAGTGATGGTTAGGCTAGGTTGGGTTAGGTTTGGTGAGGTTAGCGAGTTTTGTGTATATTTTTGCATTGTCGATTTCTTTGTATTGGGTGATAGTTAGGCTAGGTTGGGTTAGGTTTGGTGAGGTAAGCGAGTTTTGTGTATATTTTTGCATTGTCGACTTCTTTGATTTCGTTGATGGTTAGGTTAGGTTGGGTTAGGTTTGGTGAGGTAAGCGGGTTTTGTGTATATTTTTGCATTGTCGAATTCTTTAATTTCGGTGATAGTTAGGCTACGTTGGGTTAGGTTTGGTGAGGTAAGCGAGTTTTGTGTATATTTTTGCAATGTCGAATTCTTTGATTTCGGTGATGGTTAGGTTAGGTTGGGTTAGGTTTAGTGAGGGAAGCGAGTTTTGTGTATATTTTTGCATAGTCGAATTCTTTGATTTCGGTGATGGTTAGGTTAGATTGGGTAAGGTTTTGTGAGATAAGCAAGTTTTGTTAAAATCTTAAAATCTCGAATTCTTTGATTTCGGTGATGGTTAGGCTAGGTTGGGTAAGGTTTGGTGAGGTAAGCGAGTTTTGTGTATATTTTTGCAATGTCGAATTCTTTGATTTCGGTGATGGTTAGGTTAGGTTGGGATAGGTTTAGTGAGGGAAGCGAGTTTTGTGTATATTTTTGCAATGTCGAATTCTATGATTTCGGTGATGGTTAGGTTAGATTGGGTTAGGTTTGGTGAGGCTAGCGAGTTTTGTGTATATTTTTGCATTGTCGAATTCTTTGATTTCAGTGATAGTTATGCTAGGTTGGGTAAGGTTTGGTGAGGTTAGCGAGTTTTGTGTATATTTTTGCATTGTCGAATTCTTTGATTTTGGTGTAAGTTAGGATAGGTTGGGTTAGATTTGGTGAGGTTAGCGAAATTTGTTTTAATTTTTGCAATGTCGAATTCTTTGATTTCGGTGATAGTTAGGCTAGGTTGGGTGAGGTTTAGTTAGGTTAGCGAGTTTTGTGTATATTTTTGCATTGTCGAATTATTTGATTTTGGTGTTGGTTAGGTAAGGTTAAATTAGGTTTGGTGAGGTTAGCGGGTTTTGTGTATATTTTTGCATTGTCGATTTCTTTGATTTTGGTGTAAGTTAGGTTAGGTTGGGTTAGGTTTGGTGAGGTTAGCGAAATTTGTTTTAATTTTTGCAATGTCGAATTCTTTGATTTCGGTGATGTTTAGGTTAGGTTGGGTTAGGTTAAATGAGGTAAGCGAGTTTTGTGTATAATTTTGCATTGTCGAATTCTTTGATTTCGGTGACGGTAAGGTTAGGTTGGGTTAGGTTTGGTGTGGTAAGCGAGTTTCGTGTATATTTTTGCAATGTCGAATTCTTTGATTTCGGTGAAAGTTAGGCTAGGTTGGGTTAGGTTTTGTGAGGTAAGCGATTTATGTGAAATTCTAACAATCTCGAATTCTTTGATTTCGGTGACGGTTATGTTGGGTTGAGTTAGGTTTGGTGAGGTAAGCGAGTATCGTGTATATTTTTGCAATGTCGTATTCTTTGATTTCGGTGATGGTAAGGTTATGTTGTGTTAGGTTTGGTGAGGTAAGCGAGATTTGTGTATATTTTTGCATTGTCGAATTCTTTGATTTCGGTGATAGTTAGGCTAGGTTGGGTAAGGTTTTGTGAGATAAGCAAGTTTTGTTAAAATCTTAAAATCTCGAATTCTTTGATTTCAGTGATGGTTAGGCTAGGTTGGGTTAGGTTTGGTGAGGTTAGCGAGTTTTGTGTAATATTTTTGCATTGTCGATTTCTTTGTATTGGGTGATAGTTAGGCTAGGTTGGGTTAGGTTTGGTGAGGTAAGCGAGTTTTGTGTATATTTTTGCATTGTCGACTTCTTTGATTTCGTTGATGGTTAGGTTAGGTTGGGTTAGGTTTGGTGAGGTTAGCGAAATTTGTTTTAATTTTTGCAATGTCGAATTCTTTGATTTCGGTGATGTTTAGGTTAGGTTGGGTTAGGTTAAATGAGGTAAGCGAGTTTTGTGTATATTTTTGCATTGTCGAATTCTTTGATTTTGGTGTAAGTTAGGATAGGTTGGGTTAGATTTGGTGAGGTTAGCGAAATTTGTTTTAATTTTTGCAATGTCGAATTCTTTGATTTCGGTGACGGTAAGGTTAGGTTGGGTTAGGTTTGGTGTGATAAGCGAGTTACGTGTATATTTTTGCAATGTCGAATTCTTTGATTTCGGTGAAAGTTAGGCTAGGTTGGGTTAGGTTTTGTGAGGTTAGCGATTTATGTGAAATTCTAACAATCTCGAATTCTTTGATTTCGGTGACGGTTATGTTGGGTTGAGTTAGGTTTGGTGAGGTAAGCGAGTATCGTGTATATTTTTGCAATGTCGTATTCTTTGATTTCGGTGATGGTTAGGCTAGGTTGGGTAAGGTTTTGTGAGATAAGCAAGTTTTGTTAAAATCTTAAAATCTCGAATTCTTTGATTTCAGTGATGGTTAGGCTAGGTTGGGTTAGGTTTGGTGAGGTTAGCGAGTTTTGTGTATATTTTTGCATTGTCGATTTCTTTGTATTGGGTGATAGTTAGGCTAGGTTGGGTTAGGTTTGGTGAGGTAAGCGAGTTTTGTGTATATTTTTGCATTGTCGACTTCTTTGATTTCGTTGATGGTTAGGTTAGGTTGGGTTAGGTTTGGTGAGGTAAGCGGGTTTTGTGTATATTTTTGCATTGTCGAATTCTTTAATTTCGGTGATAGTTAGGCTACGTTGGGTTAGGTTTGGTGAGGTAAGCGAGTTTTGTGTATATTTTTGCAATGTCGAATTCTTTGATTTCGGTGATGGTTAGGTTAGGTTGGGTTAGGTTTAGTGAGGGAAGCGAGTTTTGTGTATATTTTTGCATAGTCGAATTCTTTGATTTCGGTGATGGTTAGGTTAGATTGGGTAAGGTTTTGTGAGATAAGCAAGTTTTGTTAAAATCTTAAAATCTCGAATTCTTTGATTTCGGTGATGGTTAGGCTAGGTTAAGTAAGGTTTGGTGAGGTAAGCGAGTTTTGTGTATATTTTTGCAATGTCGAATTCTTTGATTTCGGTGATGGTTAGGTTAGGTTGGGATAGGTTTAGTGAGGGAAGCGAGTTTTGTGTATATTTTTGCAATGTCGAATTCTATGATTTCGGTGATGGTTAGGTTAGATTGGGTTAGGTTTGGTGAGGCTAGCGAGTTTTGTGTATATTTTTGCATTGTCGAATTCTTTGATTTCAGTGATAGTTATGCTAGGTTGGGTAAGGTTTGGTGAGGTTAGCGAGTTTTGTGTATATTTTTGCATTGTCGAATTCTTTGATTTTGTTGTAAGTTAGGATAGGTTGGGTTAGATTTGGTGAGGTTAGCGAAATTTGTTTTAATTTTTGCAATGTCGAATTCTTTGATTTCGGTGATAGTTAGGCTAGGTTGGGTGAGGTTTAGTTAGGTTAGCGAGTTTTGTGTATATTTTTGCATTGTCGAATTATTTGATTTTGGTGTTGGTTAGGTAAGGTTAAATTAGGTTTGGTGAGGTTAGCGGGTTTTGTGTATATTTTTGCAATGTCGATTTCTTTGATTTTGGTGTAAGTTAGGTTAGGTTGGGTTAGGTTTGGTGAGGTTAGCGAAATTTGTTTTAATTTTTGCAATGTCGAATTCTTTGATTTCGGTGATGTTTAGGTTAGGTTGGGTTAGGTTAAATGAGGTAAGCGAGTTTTGTGTATAATTTTGCATTGTCGAATTCTTTGATTTCGGTGACGGTAAGGTTAGGTTGGGTTAGGTTTGGTGTGGTAAGCGAGTTTCGTGTATATTTTTGCAATGTCGAATTCTTTGATTTCGGTGAAAGTTAGGCTAGGTTGGGTTAGGTTTTGTGAGGTAAGCGATTTATGTGAAATTCTAACAATCTCGAATTCTTTGATTTCGGTGACGGTTATGTTGGGTTGAGTTAGGTTTGGTGAGGTAAGCGAGTATCGTGTATATTTTTGCAATGTCGTATTCTTTGATTTCGGTGATGGTTAGGTTATGTTGTGTTAGGTTTGGTGAGGTAAGCGAGATTTGTGTATATTTTTGCATTGTCGAATTCTTTGATTTCGGTGATAGTTAGGCTAGGTTGGGTAAGGTTTTGTGAGATAAGCAAGTTTTGTTAAAATCTTAAAATCTCGAATTCTTTGATTTCAGTGATGGTTAGGCTAGGTTGGGTTAGGTTTGGTGAGGTTAGCGAGTTTTGTGTAATATTTTTGCATTGTCGATTTCTTTGTATTGGGTGATAGTAAGCTAGGTTGGGTTAGGTTTGGTGAGGTAAGCGAGTTTTGTGTATATTTTTGCATTGTCGACTTCTTTGATTTCGTTGATGGTTAGGTTAGGTTGGGTTAGGTTTGGTGAGGTTAGCGAAATTTGTTTTAATTTTTGCAATGTCGAATTCTTTGATTTCGGTGATGTTTAGGTTAGGTTGGGTTAGGTTAAATGAGGTAAGCGAGTTTTGTGTATATTTTTGCATTGTCGAATTCTTTGATTTTGGTGTAAGTTAGGATAGGTTGGGTTAGATTTGGTGAGGTTAGCGAAATTTGTTTTAATTTTTGCAATGTCGAATTCTTTGATTTCGGTGACGGTAAGGTTAGGTTGGGTTAGGTTTGGTGTGGTAAGCGAGTTTCGTGTATATTTTTGCAATGTCGAATTCTTTGATTTCGGTGAAAGTTAGGCTAGGTTGGGTTAGGTTTTGTGAGGTTAGCGATTTATGTGAAATTCTAACAATCTCGAATTCTTTGATTTCGGTGACGGTTATGTTGGGTTGAGTTAGGTTTGGTGAGGTAAGCGAGTATCGTGTATATTTTTGCAATGTCGTATTCTTTGATTTCGGTGATGGTTAGGTTATGTTGGGTTAGGTTTGGTGAGGTAAGCGAGATTTGTGTATATTTTTGCATTGTCGAATTCTTTGATTTCGGTGATAGTTAGGCTAGGTTGGGTAAGGTTTTGTGAGATAAGCAAGTTTTGTTAAAATCTTAAAATCTCGAATTCTTTGATTTCAGTGATGGTTAGGCTAGGTTGGGTTAGGTTTGGTGAGGTTAGCGAGTTTTGTGTATATTTTTGCATTGTCGATTTCTTTGTATTGGGTGATAGTTAGGCTAGGTTGGGTTAGGTTTGGTGAGGTAAGCGAGTTTTGTGTATATTTTTGCATTGTCGACTTCTTTGATTTCGTTGATGGTTAGGTTAGGTTGGGTTAGGTTTGGTGAGGTAAGCGGGTTTTGTGTATATTTTTGCATTGTCGAATTCTTTAATTTCGGTGATAGTTAGGCTACGTTGGGTTAGGTTTGGTGAGGTAAGCGAGTTTTGTGTATATTTTTGCAATGTCGAATTCTTTGATTTCGGTGATGGTTAGGTTAGGTTGGGTTAGGTTTAGTGAGGGAAGCGAGTTTTGTGTATATTTTTGCATAGTCGAATTCTTTGATTTCGGTGATGGTTAGGTTAGATTGGGTAAGGTTTTGTGAGATAAGCAAGTTTTGTTAAAATCTTAAAATCTCGAATTCTTTGATTTCGGTGATGGTTAGGCTAGGTTGGGTAAGGTTTGGTGAGGTAAGCGAGTTTTGTGTATATTTTTGCAATGTCGAATTCTTTGATTTCGGTGATGGTTAGGTTAGGTTGGGATAGGTTTAGTGAGGGAAGCGAGTTTTGTGTATATTTTTGCAATGTCGAATTCTATGATTTCGGTGATGGTTAGGTTAGATTGGGTTAGGTTTGGTGAGGCTAGCGAGTTTTGTGTATATTTTTGCATTGTCGAATTCTTTGATTTCAGTGATAGTTATGCTAGGTTGGGTAAGGTTTGGTGAGGTTAGCGAGTTTTGTGTATATTTTTGCATTGTCGAATTCTTTGATTTTGTTGTAAGTTAGGATAGGTTGGGTTAGATTTGGTGAGGTTAGCGAAATTTGTTTTAATTTTTGCAATGTCGAATTCTTTGATTTCGGTGATAGTTAGGCTAGGTTGGGTGAGGTTTAGTTAGGTTAGCGAGTTTTGTGTATATTTTTGCATTGTCGAATTATTTGATTTTGGTGTTGGTTAGGTAAGGTTAAATTAGGTTTGGTGAGGTTAGCGGGTTTTGTGTATATTTTTGCAATGTCGATTTCTTTGATTTTGGTGTAAGTTAGGTTAGGTTGGGTTAGGTTTGGTGAGGTTAGCGAAATTTGTTTTAATTTTTGCAATGTCGAATTCTTTGATTTCGGTGATGTTTAGGTTAGGTTGGGTTAGGTTAAATGAGGTAAGCGAGTTTTGTGTATAATTTTGCATTGTCGAATTCTTTGATTTCGGTGACGGTAAGGTTAGGTTGGGTAAGGTTTGGTGTGGTAAGCGAGTTTCGTGTATATTTTTGCAATGTCGAATTCTTTCATTTCGGTGAAAGTTAGGCTAGGTTGGGTTAGGTTTTGTGAGGTTAGCGATTTATGTGAAATTCTAACAATCTCGAATTCTTTGATTTGGGTGACGGTTATGTTGGGTTGAGTTAGGTTTGGTGAGGTAAGCGAGTATCGTGTATATTTTTGCAATGTCGTATTCTTTGTTTTCGGTGATGGTTAGGTTATGTTGGGTTAGGTTTGGTGAGGTAAGCGAGATTTGTGTATATTTTTGCATTGTCGAATTTTTTGATTTCGGTGATAGTTAGGCTAGGTTGGGTAAGGTTTTGTGAGATAAGCAAGTTTTGTTAAAATCTTAAAATCTCGAATTCTTTGATTTCAGTGATGGTTAGGCTAGGTTGGGTTAGGTTTGGTGAGGTTAGCGAGTTTTGTGTATATTTTTGCATTGTCGATTTCTTTGTATTGGGTGATAGTTAGGCTAGGTTGGGTTAGGTTTGGTGAGGTAAGCGAGTTTTGTGTATATTTTTGCATTGTCGACTTCTTTGATTTCGTTGATGGTTAGGTTAGGTTGGGTTAGGTTTGGTGAGGTAAGCGGGTTTTGTGTATATTTTTGCATTGTCGAATTCTTTAATTTCGGTGATAGTTAGGCTACGTTGGGTTAGGTTTGGTGAGGTAAGCGAGTTTTGTGTATATTTTTGCAATGTCGAATTCTTTGATTTCGGTGATGGTTAGGTTAGGTTGGGTTAGGTTTAGTGAGGGAAGCGAGTTTTGTGTATATTTTTGCATAGTCGAATTCTTTGATTTCGGTGATGGTTAGGTTAGATTGGGTGAGGTTTGGTGAGGCTAGCGAGTTTTGTGTATATTTTTGCATTGTCGAATTCTTTGATTTCGGTGATAGTTATGCTAGGTTGGGTAAGGTTTGGTGAGGTTAGCGAGTTTAATTTTAATTTTTGAAATGTCGAATTCTTTGATTTCGGTGATGGTAAGGTTAGGTTGGGATAGGTTTGGTAAGGTTAGCGAGTTTTATGTATATTTTTGCAATGTCGAATTCTTTGATTTCGGTAAAAGTTAGGCTAGGTTGGGTTAGGTTTGGTGAGGTTAGCGAGTTTTGTGTATATTTTTAAAATGTCGAATTCTTTGATTTCGGTTAGAGTAAGGCTAGGTTGGGTTAGGTTTTGTGAGGTTAGCGGGTTTTGGGTTTATTTTTGCATTGTCGAATTCTTTGATTTCGGTGATAGTTAGGCTAGGTTAGGTTAGTTTTGGTGAGGTAAGCGAGTTTTGTTTAAATTTTAAAATCTCAAATTCTTTGATCTTGGTGATGGTTAGGTTAGGTTGGGTTAGGTTTGGTGAGGTAAGCGGGTTTTGGGTATATTTTTGCATTGTCGAATTCTTTGATTTCGGTGATGGTAAGGTTAGGTTGGGTTAGGTTTGGTGAGGTAAGCGAGTTTTGTTTAAATTTTGAAATCTCGAATTCTTTGATTTCATGGTTAGGTTAGGTTAAGTTAGGTTTGTTGAGTTAAGCGAGTTTTGTATATATTTTTGCAATGTCGAATTCTTTGATTTCGGTGACGGTTATGTTGGGTTGAGTAAGGTTTGGTGTAGTGAGCGAGTTTCGTGTATATTTTTGCAATGTCGAATTCTTTGATTTCGGTGATGGTAAGGTTAGGTTGGGTTAGGTTTGGTGAGGTTAGCGAGTTTTGTGTATATTTTTGCATTGTAGAATTCTTTTATTTCGGTGATAGTTAGGTTAGGTTGGGTTAGGTTTGGTGAGGTAAGCGGGTTTTGGGTATATTTTTGCATTATCGAATTCTTTGATTTCGGTGATGGTAAGGTTAGGTTGGGTTAGGTTTAGTGAGGTAAGCGAGTTTTGTGTATATTTTTGCAATGTCGAATTTTTTGATTTCGGTGACGGTTAGGTTGGGTTGGGTTAGGTTTGGTAAGGTTAGCGAGTTTTGTATATATTTTTGCAATATCGAATTATTTGATTTCGGTGATGGTAAGGTTAGGTTGGGTTAGGTTTGGTGAGGTAAGTGAGTTTTGTTTAAATTTTAAAATCTCGAATTCTTTGATTTCGGTGATGGTTAGGTTAGGTTAGGTTAGGTTTGGTGAGTTAAGCGAGTTTCGTGTATATTATTGCAATGTCGAATTCTTTGATTTCGGTGACGGTTAGGTTGGGTTGGGTTAGGTTTGGTGAGGTTAGCGAGTTTTGTGTTTATTTTTGCAATGTCGAAATCTTTGATTTCGGTGATGGTAAGGTTAGGTTGGGTTTGGTTTAGTGAGGTAAGCGAGTTTTGTGTATATTTTTGCAATGTCGAATTCTTTGATTTCGGTGATGGTTAGGTTAGGTTAAGTTAGGTTTGTTGAGTTAAGCGAGTTTCGTATATATTTTTGCAATGTCGAATTCTTTGATTTCGGTGATGGTTAGGTTAGAATGGGTTAGGTTTGGTGAGGTAAGCGGGTTTTGGGTAAATTTTTGCATTGTTGAATTCTTTGATTTCGGTGATGGTAAGGTTAGGTTGGGTTAGGTTTGGTGAGGTAAGCGAATTTCTTGTAAATTTTTGCAATGTCGAATTCTTTGATTTCGGTGATGGAAAGGTAAGGTTGGGTTAGGTTTGGTGAGGTGAGTGGGTTTTGTGTATATTTTTGCATTGTAGATGTCTTTGATTTCGGTGATAGTTTGGCTAGGTTGGGTTAGGTTTGGTGAGGTAAGCGAGTTTTGTATATATTTTTGCAATGTCGAATTCTTTGATTTCGGTGACGGTTAGGTTGGGTTGGGTCAGTTTTGGTGAGGTAAGAGAGTTTTGTTTATATTTTAAAATCTCGAATTCTTTGATTTCGGTGATGGTTAGGTTAGGTTGGGATAAGTTTGGTAAGGTAAGCGAGTTTTATGTATATTTTTGCATTGTAGATTTCTTTTATTTCGGTGATAGTAAGCTAGGTTGGGTTAGGTTTGGTGAGTTAAGCGAGTTTCGTGTATATTTTTGCAATGTCGAATTCTTTGATTTCGGTGATGGTTAGGTTAGAATGGGTTAGGTTTGGTGAGGTAAGCGGGTTTTGGGTAAATTTTTGCATTGTCGAATTCTTTGATTTCGGTGATGGTAAGGTTAGGTTGGGTTAGGTTTGGTGAGGTAAGCGAGTTTTGTTAAAATTTTAAAATCTCAAATTCTTTGATTTCGGTGAAGGTTAGGTTAGGTTAAGTTAGGTTTGGTGAGTTAAGCGAGTTTCGTGTATATTTTTGCAATGTCGAATTCTCTGATTTCGGTGATGGTAAGGTTAGGTTGGGTTAGATTTGGTGAGGTAAGCGGGTTTTGTGTATATTTTTGCGATGTCGAATTCTTTGATTTCGGTGATAGTTAGGCTAGGTTGGGTTAGGTTTGGTGAGGTTAGCGATTTTTGTGTTTATTTTTAAAATGTCGAATTCTTTGATTTCGGTGATGGTTAGGTTAGGTTGGGTTAGGTTTAGTGAGGTAAGCGAGTTTTGTGTATATTTTTGCAATGTCGAATTCTTTGATTTCGGTGACGGTTAGGTTGGGTTGGGTTAGGTTTGGTGAGGTTAGCGAGTTTTGTTTAAATTTTAAAATCTCGAATTCTTTGATTTCGGTGATGGTTAGGTTAGGTTAGGTTAGGTTTTGTGAGGTTAGCGGGTTTTGTGTATATTTTGCATTGTCGAATTCTTTGTTTTCGGTGATAGTAAAGCTAGGTTGGGTTAGGTTTGGTGAGGTTAGCGAGTTTTGTGTATATTTTTGCATTGTCGAATTCTTTTATTTCGGTGATAGTGAGGCTAGGTTGGGTTAGGTTTAGTGAGGTAACCGAGTTTTGTGTATATTTTTGCAATGTCCAATTCTTTGATTTCGGTGACGGTTAGGTTGGGTTGGGTTAGGTTTGGTGGGGTTAGCGAGTTTTGTGTATATTTTAGCAATATCGAATTCTCTGATTTCAGTGATGGTTTGGTAAGGTTGGGTTAGGTTTGGTGAGGTAAGCGAGTTTTGTTTAAATTTTAAAATCTCGAATTCTTTGATTTCGGTGATGGTTAGGTTAGGTTGGGTTAGGTTTGGTGAGTTAAGCGAGTTTCGTGTATATTTTTGCAATGTCGAATTCTCTGATTTCGGTGATGGTAAGGTTAGGTTGGGTTAGATTTGGTGAGGTAAGCGGGTTTTGTGTATATTTTTGCGATGTCGAATTCTTTGATTTCGGTGATAGTTAGGCTAGGTTGGGTTAGGTTTGGTGAGGTTAGCGATTTTTGTGTTAATTTTTAAAATGTCGAATTCTTTGATTTCGGTGATGGTTAGGTTAGGTTGGGTTAGGTTTAGTGAGGTAAGCGAGTTTTGTGTATATTTTTGCAATGTCGAATTCTTTGATTTCGGTGACGGTTAGGTTGGGTTGGGTTAGGTTTGGTGAGGTTAGCGAGTTTTGTTTAAATTTTAAAATCTCGAATTCTTTGATTTCGGTGATGGTTAGGTTAGGTTGGGTTAGGTTTTGTGAGGTTAGCGGGTTTTGTGTATATTTTGCATTGTCGAATTCTTTGATTTCGGTGATGGTTAGGTTAGGTTAAGTAAGGTTTGTTGAGTTAAGCGAGTTTCGTGTATATTTTTGCAATGTCGAATTCTTTGATTTCGGTGATGGTTAGGTTAGAATGGGTTAGGTTTGGTGAGGTAAGCGGGTTTTGGGTAAATTTTTGCATTGTTGAATTCTTTGATTTCGGTGATGGTCAGGTTAGGTTGGGTTAGGTTTGGTGAGGTAAGCGAATTTCGTGTAAATTTTTGCAATGTCGAATTCTTTGATTTCGGTGATGGAAAGGTAAGGTTGGGTTAGGTTTGGTGAGGTGAGTGGGTTTTGTGTATATTTTTGCATTGTAGATGTCTTTGATTTCGGAGATAGTTTGGCTAGGTTGGGTTAGGTTTGGTGAGGTAAGCGAGTTTTGTATATATTTTTGCAATGTCGAATTCTTTGATTTCGGTGACGGTTAGGTTGGGTTGGGTTAGTTTTGGTGAGGTAAGAGAGTTTTGTTTATATTTTAAAATCTCGAATTCTTTGATTTCGGTGATGGTTAGGTTAGGTTGGGATAAGTTTGGTAAGGTAAGCGAGTTTTATGTATATTTTTGCATTGTAGATTTCTTTTATTTCGGTGATAGTAAGCTAGGTTGGGTTAGGTTTGGTGAGTTAAGCGAGTTTCGTGTATATTTTTGCAATGTCGAATTCTTTGATTTCGGTGATGGTTAGGTTAGAATGGGTTAGGTTTGGTGAGGTAAGCGGGTTTTGGGTAAATTTTTGCATTGTCGAATTCTTTGATTTCGGTGATGGTAAGGTTAGGTTGGGTTAGGTTTGGTGAGTTAAGCGAGTTTCGTGTATATTTTTGCAATGTCGAATTCTCTGATTTTGGTGATGGTAAGGTTAGGTTGGGTTAGATTTGGTGAGGTAAGCGGGTTTTGTGTATATTTTTGCGATGTCGAATTCTTTGATTTCGGTGATAGTTAGGCTAGGTTGGGTTAGGTTTGGTGAGGTTAGCGATTTTTGTGTTTATTTTTAAAATGTCGATTTCTTTGATTTCGGTGATGGTTAGGTTAGGTTGGGTTAGGTTTAGTGAGGTAAGCGAGTTTTGTGTATATTTTTGCAATGTCGAATTCTTTGATTTCGGTGACGGTTAGGTTGGGTTGGGTTAGGTTTGGTGAGGTTAGCGAGTTTTGTTTAAATTTTAAAATCTCGAATTCTTTGATTTCGGTGATGGTTAGGTTAGGTTGGGTTAGGTTTTGTGAGGTTAGCGGGTTTTGTGTATATTTTGCATTGTCGAATTCTTTGTTTTCGGTGATAGTAAGGCTAGGTTGGGTTAGGTTTGGTGAGGTTAGCGAGTTTTGTGTATATTTTTGCATTGTCGAATTTTTTTATTTCGGTGATAGTGAGGCTAGGTTGGGTTAGGTTTAGTGAGGTAACCGAGTTTTGTGTATATTTTTGCAATGTCCAATTCTTTGATTACGGTGACGTTTAGGTTGGGTTGGGTTAGGTTTGGTGAGGTTAGCGAGTTTTGTGCATATTTTTGCTTTGTCGAATTCTTTTATTTCGGTGATAGTAGGGCTAGGTTGGGTTAGGTTTGGTGAGGTTAGCGAGTTTTGTGTATATTTTTGCGATGTCGAATTCTTTGATTTCGGTGACGGTTAGGTTAAGTTGGGTTAGGTTTGGTGAGTGAAGCGAGTTTCGTGTATATTTTTGCAATGTCGATTTTGATTTCGGTGACGGTTAGGTTGGGTTGAGTTAGGTTTAGTGAGGTAAGCGAGTTTTGTGTATTTTTTTGCAATGTCGAATTCTTTGATTTCGGTGACGGTTAGGTTGGGTTGGGTTAGGTTTGGTAAGGTTAGCGAGTTTTGTGTAAATCTTGAAAACTCGAGTTCTTTGATTTCGTTGATCGTTAAGTTAGGTTGGGTTAGGTTTGGTGAGTTAAGCGAGTTTCGTGTATATTTTTGCAATGTCGAATTCTTTGATTTCGGTGACGGTTAGATTTGGTTGGGTTAGGTTTGGTGGGGTTAGCGAGTTTTGTGTATATTTTTGCATTGTCGAATTCTTTGATTTCGGTGATGGTTAGGTTATGTTGGGTTAGGTTTGGTGAGTAACGCGAGATTCGTGTATATTTTTGCAATGTCGAATTCTTTGATTTCGGTGATGGTTAGGTTAGGTTGGGTTAGGTTTGGTGAGGATAGCGAGTTTTGTTTAAATTTTAAAATCTCGATTTTTTTGATTTCGGTGATGGTTAGGTTAGGTTGGGTTAGGTTTGGTGAGTTAAGCGAGTTTCGTGTATATTTTTGCAATGTCGATTTCTTTGATTTCGGTGATGGTTAGGTTAGGTTTGGTTCGGTATGGTGAGGTAAGCGAGTTTTGTGTATATTTTTGCAATGTCGAATTCTTTGATTTCGGTGATGGTTAGGTTAGGTTGGGTTAGGTTTGGTGAGGGAAGCGAGTTTTGTGTATATTTTTGCAATGTTGAATTCTTTTATTTCGGTGATAGTTAGGCTAGGTTGGGTTAGGTTTGGTGAGGTTTGCAAGTTTTGTGTTTATTTTTGCAATGTCGAATTCTTTGATTTCGGTGATGGTTAGGTTAGGTTGGGTTCGGTATGGTGAGGTAAGCGAGTTTTGTGTATATTTTTGCAATGTCGAATTCTTTGATTTCGGTGATGGTTAGGTTAGGTTGGCTTAGGTTTAGTGAGGGAAGCGAGTTTTGTGTATATTTTTGCAATGTCGAATTCTTTGATTTCGGTGATGGTTAGGTTAGATTGGGTTAGGTTTGGTGAGGCTAGCGAGTTTTGTGTATATTTTTGCATTGTCGAATTCTTTGATTTCGGTGATAGTTATGCTAGGTTGGGTAAGGTTTGGTGAGGTAAGCGAGTTTAATTTTAATTTTTGCAATGTCGAATTCTTTGATTTCGGTGATGGTAAGGTTAGGTTGGGATAGGTTTGGTAAGGTTAGCGAGTTTTATGTATATTTTTGCAATGTCGAATTCTTTGATTTCGGTAAAAGTTAGGCTAGGTTGGGTTAGGTTTGGTGAGGTTAGCGAGTTTTGTGTATATTTTTAAAATGTCGAATTCTTTGATTTCGGTTAGAGTAAGGCTAGGTTGGGTTAGGTTTTGTGAGGTTAGCGGGTTTTGGGTATATTTTTGCATTGTCGAATTCTTTGATTTCGGTGAAAGTTAGGCTAGGTTAGGTTAGTTTTGGTGAGGTAAGCGAGTTTTGTTTAAATTTTAAAATCTCAAATTCTTTGATTTCGGTGATGGTTAGGTTATGTTAGGTTAGGTTTGGTGAGTATCGCGAGTTTCGTGTATATTTTTGCAATGTCGAATTCCTTGATTTCGGTGACAGTAAGGCTAGGTTGGGTTAGGTCTTGTGAGGTTAGCAAGTTATGTGAAAATCTAAAAATCTCGAATTCTTTGATTTCGGTGACGGTTAGGTTGGGTTGGGTTAGGTTTGGTGAGGTAAGCGAGTTTTGTGTATATTTTTGCATTGTCGAATTCTTTGACTTCGGTGACGGTTAGGTTGGGTTGGGTTAGGTTTGGTGAGGATAGCGAGTTCTGTGTAAATCTTCAAAACTCGAGTTCTTTGATTTCGTTGATCATTAAGTTAGGTTGGGTTAGGTTTGGTGAGTTAAGCGAGTTTCGTGTATATTTTTGCAATGTCGAATTCTTTGATTTCAGTGACAGTTAGGCTAGGTTGGGTTAGGTCTTGTGAGGTTAGCAAGTTATGTGAAAATCTAAAAATCTCAAATTCTTTGATTTCGGTGTCGGTTAGGTTGGGTTGGGTTAGGTTTAGTGAGGTTAGCGAGTTTTGTGTATATTTTTGCATTGTCGAATTCTTTGACTTCGGTGACGGTTAGGTTGGGTTGGGTTAGGTTTGGTGAGGTTAGCGATATTTGTGTAAATCTTAAAAACTCGAGTTCTTTGATTTCGGTGTTGGAAAGGTTAGGTTGGGTTGGTTATGGTGAGGTAAGCGAGTTTTGTGTATATTTTTGCAATGTCGAATTCTTTGACTTCGGTGACGTTTAGGTTGGGTTGGATTAGGTTTGGTGAGGTTAGCGAGATTTGTGTAAATCATACAATCTCGAATTCTTTGATTTCGGTGATGTTTAGGTTAGGTTGGATTAGGTTTGGTGAGTTTAGCGAGTTTCGTGTATATTTTAAAAACTCGAATTCTCTGATTTCGGTGATGGTTAGGTTAGGTTGGGTTAGTTTTGGTGAGGTAAGCGAGTTTTGTTTAAATTTTAAAATCTCGAATTCTTTGATTTCGGTGATGGTTAGGTTAGGTTAAGTTAGGTTTGGTGAGGTTAGCGAGTTTTGTGTATTATTTTGCATTGTCGAATTCTTTTATTTCGGTGAAAGTTAGGTTAGGTTGGGTTAGGTTTGGTGAGGTAAGCGGGTTTTGGGTATATTTTTGCATTGTCGAATTCTTTGATTTCGGTGATGGTAAGGTTAGGTTGGGTTAGGTTTAGTGAGGTAAGCGAGTTTTGTATATATTTTTGCAATGTCGTATTCTTTGATTTCGGTGACGGTTAGGTTGGTTTGGGTTAGGTTTGGTAAGGTAAGCGAGTTTTGTATATATTTTTGCAATATCGAATTATTTGATTTCGGTGATGGTTATGTTAGGTTGGGATAGGTTTGGTAAGGTTAGCGAGTTTTGTGTATATTTTTGCATTGTCGAATTCTTTAATTTCGGTGATAGTTAGGCTTGGTTGGGTTAGGTTTGGTAAGGTTAGCGAGTTTTGTGTTTATTTTTGCAATGTCGAATTCTTTGATTTCGGTGATGGTTTGGTTAGGTTGGGTTAGGTTTAGTAAGGTAAGCGAGTTTTGTGTATATTTTTGCAATGTCGATTTCTTTGATTTCGGTGATAGTTAGGCTAGGTTGGGTTAGGTTTGGTGAAGTTAGCGAGTTTTGTGTATATTTTTAATATGTCGATCTTTTTGATTTCGGTTAAAGTAAGGCTCGGTTGGGTTAGGTTCTGTGAGGTTAGCGATTTTTGTGAAAATTTTACAATCTCGAATTCTTTGATTTCGGTGACGGTTAGGTTGGGTTGGGTTAGGTTTGGTGAGGTAAGCGAGTTTTGTGTATATTTTTGCATTGTCGAATTCTTTGACTTCGGTGACGGTTAGGTTGGGTTGGGTTAGGTTTCGTGAGGTAAGCGAGATTTGTGTTAATCTTAAAAACTCGAATTCTTTGATTTCGGTGTTGGATAGGTTAGGTTGGGTTGGGTATGGTGAGGTAAGCGAGTTTTGTGTATATATTTGCAATGTCATATTCTTTGACTTCGGTGACGGTTAGGTTGGGTTGGGTTAGGTTTGGTGAGGTTAGCGAGATTTGTGTAAATCATACAATCTCGAATTCTTTGATATCGGTGATGGTTAGGTTAGGTTAGGTTAGGTTTGGTGAGGTAAACTGGTTTTGGGTATATTTTTGCTTTGTCGAATTCTTTGATTTCGGTGATGGTAAGGTTAGGTTGGGTTAGGTTTGGTGAGGTAAGCGAGTTTTGTTTAAATTTTAAAATCTCGAATTCTTTGATTTCGGTGATGGTTAGGTTAGGTTGGGTTAGGTTAAGTGAGGTATGCGAGTTTTGTGTATATTTTTGCAATGTCGAATTCTTTGATTTCGGTGACGGTTAGGTTGGGTTGGGTTTGGTTTGGTGAGGTTAGCGAGTTTTGTGTATATTTTTGCAGTGTCGAATTCTTTGACTTCGGTGACGGTTAGGTTGGGTTGGGTTAGGTTTGGTTAGGTTAGCGAGTTTTGTGTAAATCTTAAAAACTTGAGTTCTTTGATTTCGGTGATGTTTAGGTTAGGTTAGATTAGGTTTGGTGAGGTTAGCGAGTTTCGTGTATATTTTAAAAACTCGAATTCTCTGATTTCGGTGATGGTTAGGTTAGGTTGGGTTAGTTTTGGTGAGGTAAGCGAGTTTTGTTTAAATTTTAAAATCTCGAATTCTTTGATTTCGGTGATGGTTAGGTTGGTTGGGTTAGGTTTGATGAGTTAAGCGAGTTTCGTGTATATTTTTGCAATGTCGAATTCTTTGATTTCGGTGACGGTTAGGTTTGGTTGGGTTAGGTTTGGTGGGGTTAGCGAGTTTTGTGTATATTTTTGCAATATCGAATTCTCTGATTTCAGTGATGGTTATGTTAGGTTGGGATAGGTTTGGTAAGGTAAGCAAGTTTTGTGTATATTTTTGCATTGTCGAATTCTTTGATTTCGGTGACGGTAAGGTTAGGTTGGGTTAGGTTTGGTGTGGTAAGCGAGTTTCGTGTATATTTTTGCAATGTCGAATTCTTTGATTTCGGTGATGGTTAGGCTAGGTTGGGTTAGGTTTGGTGAGGTAAGCGAGTTTTGTGTATATTTTTGCAATGTCGCATTCTTTGATTTCGAAGATGGTTAGGTTAGGTTGGGTTAGGTTTAGTGAGGGAAGCGAGTTTTGTGTATATTTTTGCAATGTCGAATTCTTTGATTTCGGTGATGGTTAGGTTAGATTGGGTTAGGTTTGGTGAGGCTAGCGAGTTTTGTGTATATTTTTGCATTGTCGAATTCTTTGATTTCGGTGATGGTTAGGTTATGTTGGGTTAGGTTTGGTGAGTAACGCGAGATTCGTGTATATTTTTGCAATGTCGAATTCTTTGATTTCGGTGATGGTTAGGTTAGGTTGGGTTAGGTTTGGTGAGGATAGCGAGTTTTGTTTAAATTTTAAAATCTCGATTTTTTTGATTTCGGTGATGGTTAGGTTAGGTTGGGTTAGGTTTGGTGAGTTAAGCGAGTTTCGTGTATATTTTTGCAATGTCGATTTCTTTGATTTCGGTGATGGTTAGGTTAGGTTGGGTTCGGTATGGTGAGGTAAGCGAGTTTTGTGTATATTTTTGCAATGTCGAATTCTTTGATTTCGGTGATGGTTAGGTTAGGTTGGGTAAGGTTTGGTGAGGGAAGCGAGT
Source organism: Arctopsyche grandis (assembly GCF_051622035.1). Lineage (NCBI taxonomy): Eukaryota > Metazoa > Arthropoda > Insecta > Trichoptera > Hydropsychidae > Arctopsyche > Arctopsyche grandis. The sequence goes on from NW_027518437.1 coordinate 1,795,790, forward strand.
TTTGTGTATATTTTTGCAATGTTGAATTCTTTTATTTCGGTGATAGTTTGGCTAGGTTGGGTTAGGTTTGGTGAGGTTTGCAAGTTTTGTGTTTATTTTTGCAATGTCGAATTCTTTGATTTCGGTGATGGTTAGGTTAGGTTGGGTTCGGTATGGTGAGGTAAGCGAGTTTTGTGTATATTTTTGCAATGTCGAATTCTTTGATTTCGGTGATGGTTAGGTTAGGTTGGCTTAGGTTTAGTGAGGGAAGCGAGTTTTGTGTATATTTTTGCAATGTCGAATTCTTTGATTTCGGTGATGGTTAGGTTAGATTGGGTTAGGTTTTGTGAGGCTAGCGAGTTTTGTGTATATTTTTGCATTGTCGAATTCTTTGATTTCGGTGATAGTTATGCTAGGTTGGGTAAGGTTTGGTGAGGTAAGCGAGTTTAATTTTAATTTTTGCAATGTCGAATTCTTTGATTTCGGTGATGTTTACGTTAGGTTGGGTTAGGTTAAATGAGGAAAGCGAGGTTTGCGTATATTTTTGCAATGTCGAATTCTTTGATTTCGGTGATGGTAAGGTTAGGTTGGGATAGGTTTGGTAAGGTTAGCGAGTTTTATGTATATTTTTGCAATGTTGAATTCTTTGATTTCGGTAAAAGTTAGGCTAGGTTGGGTTAGGTTTGGTGAGGTTAGCGAGTTTTGTGTATATTTTTAAAATGTCGAATTCTTTGATTTCGGTTAGAGTAAGGCTAGGTTGGGTTAGGTTTTGTGAGGTTAGCGGGTTTTGGGTATATTTTTGCATTGTCGAATTCTTTGATTTCGGTGAAAGTTAGGCTAGGTTAGGTTAGTTTTGGTGAGGTAAGCGAGTTTTGTTTAAATTTTAAAATCTCAAATTCTTTGATTTCGGTGATGGTTAGGTTATGTTAGGGTAGGTTTAGTGAGTTACGCGAGTTTCGTGTATATTTTTGCAATGTCGAATTCTTTGATTTCGGTGATGGTTAGGTTAGGTTGGGTTAGGTTTGGTGAGGTAAGCAAGTTTTGTTTAAATTTTAAAATGTCGATTTTTTTGATAACGGTGATGGTTAGGTTAGGTTGGGTTAGGTTTGGTGAGTAAAGCGAGTTTCGTGTATATTTTTGCAATGTCGATTTCTTTGATTTCGGTGATAGTAAGGCTTGGTTCGGTTAGGTTTGGTGAGGTTAGCGAGTTTTGTGTATATTTTTTCATTGTTGAATTCTTTGATTTCGGTGACGGTTAGGTTGGGTTGGGTTAGGTTTGGTGAGGTTAGTGAGTTTTGTGTAAATCTTAAAAACTCGAGTTTTTTGATTTCGGTGATGGTTAAGTTAAGTTACGTTAGGTTTGGTGAGTTAAGCGAGTTTTATGTATATTTTTGCAATGTCGAATTCTTTGATTTCGGTGATGGTTAGGTTAGGTTGTGTTAGAATTGGTGAGGTTAGCGAATTTTTTGTATATTTTTGCAATGTCGAATTCTTTGATTTCGGTGATAGTTAGGCTAGGTTGGGTTAGGTTTGGTGAGGTTAGCGAGTCATGTGAAAATCTGAAAATCTCGAATTCTTTGATTTCGGTGTCGGTAAGGTTGGGTTTAGTAAGGTTTGGTGAAGTGAGCGAGTTTCGTGTATATTTTTGCAATGTCGAATTCTTTGATTTCGGTGATGGTTAGGCTAGGTTGGGTTAGGTTTGGTGAGGTAAGCGAGTTTTGTGTATATTTTTGCAATGTCGCATTCTTTGATTTCGAAGATGGTTAGGTTAGGTTGGGTTAGGTTTAGTGAGGGAAGCGAGTTTTGTGTATATTTTTGCAATGTCGAATTCTTTGATTTCGGTGATGGTTAGGTTAGATTGGGTTAGGTTTGGTGAGGCTAGCGAGTTTTGTGTATATTTTTGCATTGTCGAATTCTTTGATTTCGGTGATGGTTAGGATATGTTGGGTTAGGTTTGGTGAGTAACGCGAGATTCGTGTATATTTTTGCAATGTCGAATTCTTTGATTTCGGTGATGGTTAGGTTAGGTTGGCTTAGGTTTAGTGAGGGAAGCGAGTTTTGTGTATATTTTTGCAATGTCGAATTCTTTGATTTCGGTGATGGTTAGGTTAGATTGGGTTAGGTTTGGTGAGGCTAGCGAGTTTTGTGTATATTTTTGCATTGTCGAATTCTTTGATTTCGGTGATAGTTAAGCTAGGTTGGGTTAGTTTTGGTGAGGTAAGCGAGTTTTGTGTATATTTTTGCAATGTCGAATTCTTTGATTTCGGTGATGGTTAGGTTAGGTTGGGATAGGTTTGGTAAGGTTAGCGAGTTTTATGTATATTTTTGCATTGTCGAATTCTTTGATTTCGGTGAAAGTTAGGCTAGGTTGGGTTAGGTTTTGTGAGGTTAGCGATTTTTGTGAAAATCTAACATTCTCGAATTCTTTGATTTTGGTGACGGTTAGCTTGGGTTGGGTTAGGTTTGGTAAGGTAAGCGAGTTTTGTGTATATTTTTGCAATGTCGAATTCTTTGATTTCGGTGATAGTTAGGCTAAGTTGGGTTAGGTTTGGTGAGGTTAGCGAGTTTTGTGTATATTTTTGCATTGTCGAATTCTTTGATTTCGGTGACGGTAAGGTTAGGTTGGGTTAGGTTTGGTGTGGTAAGCGAGTTTCGTGTATATTTTTGCAATGTCGAATTCTTTGATTTCGGTAATGGGTAGGTTAGGTTATGTTAGGATTGGTGAGGTAAGCGAGATTTGTGTATATTTTTGCATTGTCGAATTCTTTGATTTCGGTGATAGTTAGGCTAGGTTGGGTAAGATTTGGTGAGGTTAGCGAGTTTTGTGTATATTTTTGCAATGTCGAATTCTTTGATTTCGGTGATGGCTAGGTTAGGTTGGGTTAGGTTTGGTGAGGTGAGCGGGTTTTGTGTATATTTTTGCGATATCGAATTCTTTGATTTCGGTGATAGTTAGGCTAGGTTGGGTGAAGTTTGGTTAGGTTTGCGAGTTTTGTGTATATTTTTGCTTTGTCGAATTCTTTGATTTCGGTGATAGTTAGGCTAGGTTGGGTGAAGTTTGGTTAGGTTTGCGAGTTTTGTGTATACTTTTGCAATGTCGAATTCTTTGATTTCGGTGATGGTTAGGTTAGGTTGGGATAGGTTTGGTAAGGTTAGCGAGTTTAATGTATATTTTTGCATTGTCGAATTCTTTGATTTCGGTGAAAGTTAGGCTAGGTTGGGTTAGGTTTTGGAGGTTAGGGAGTTTTGTGTATATTTTTGCATTGTCGAATTCTTTGATTTCGGTTAGAGTAAGGCTAGGTTGGGTTAGGTTTTGTGAGGTTAGCGATTTTTGTGAAAATCTTACATTCTCGAATTCTTTGATTTTGGTGACGGTTAGCTTGGGTTGGGTTAGGTTTGGTAAGGTTAGCGAGTTTTGTGTATATTTTTGCAATGTCGAATTCTTTGATTTCGGTGATAGTTAGCAAGGTTGGGTTAGGTTTGGTGAGGTTAGCGAGTTTTGTGTATATTTTTGCATTGTCGAATTCTTTGATTTCGGTGACGGTAAGGTTAGGTTGGGTTAGGTTTGGTGTGGTAAGCGAGTTTCGTGTATATTTTTGCAATGTCGAACTCCTTTATTTCGGTAATGGGTAGGTTAGGTTATGTTTAAATATGTGAGGTAAGCGAGATTTGTGTATATTTTTGCATTGTCGAATTCTTTGATTTCGGTGATAGTTAGGCTCGGTTGGGTTAGGTTTGGTGAGGTTAGCGAGTTTTGTGTATATTTTTGCGATGTCGAATTCTTTGATTTCGGTGATAGTTAGGCTAGGTTGGGTTAGGTTTGGTGAGGTAAGCGAGTTTTGTGTATATTTTTGCATTGTCGAATTCTTTGATTTCGGTGAATATTAGGTTAGATCGGGTTAGTTTTGGTGAGGCTAGCGAGTTTTGTGTATATTTTTGCATTGTCGAATTCTTTGATTTCGGTGATGGTTAGGTTAGGTTGGGATAGGTTTGGTAAGGTTAGCGAGTTTTATGTTTATTTTTGCATTGTTGAATTCTTTGATTTCGGTGAAAGTTAGGCTAGGTTGGGTTAGGTTTGGTGAGGTTAGCGAGTTTTGTGTATATTTTTGCATTGTCAAATTCGTTGATTTCGGTTAGAGTAAGGCTAGGTTGGGTTAGGTTTTGTGAGGTGAACGATTTTTGTGAAAATCTTACATTCTTGAATTCTTTGAATTTGGTGACGGTTAGCTTGGGTTGGGTTAGGTTTGGTAAGGTTAGCGAAATTTGTGTATATTTTTGCAATGTCGAATTCTTTGATTTCGGTGATAGTTAGGCTAGGTTGGGTTAGGTTTGGTGAGGTTAGCGAGTTTTGTGTATATTTTGCATTGTCAAATTCTTTGATTTCGGTGACGGTAAGGTTAGGTTGGGTTAGGTTTGGTGTGGTAAGCGAGTTTCGTGTATATTTTTGCAATGTCGAATTCTTCGATTTCGGTAATGGGAAGGTTAGGTTGGGTTAGGATTAATGAGGTAAGCGAGATTTGTGTATATTTTTGCATTGTCGAATTCTTTGATTTCGGTGATAGTTAGGCTAGGTTGGGTAAGGTTTTGTGAGATAAGCAAGTTTTGTTAAAATCTTAAAATCTCGAATTCTTTGATTTCGGTGATGGTTAGGCTAGGTTGGGTAAGGTTTGGTGAGGTAAGCGAGTTTTGTGTATATTTTTGCAATGTCGAATTCTTTGATTTCGGTGATGGTTAGGTTAGGTTGGGATAGGTTTAGTGAGGGAAGCGAGTTTTGTGTATATTTTTGCAATGTCGAATTCTATGATTTCGGTGATGGTTAGGTTAGATTGGGTTAGGTTTGGTGAGGCTAGCGAGTTTTGTGTATATTTTTGCATTGTCGAATTCTTTGATTTCAGTGATAGTTATGCTAGGTTGGGTAAGGTTTGGTGAGGTTAGCGAGTTTTGTGTATATTTTTGCATTGTCGAATTCTTTGATTTTGGTGTAAGTTAGGATAGGTTGGGTTAGATTTGGTGAGGTTAGCGAAATTTGTTTTAATTTTTGCAATGTCGAATTCTTTGATTTCGGTGATAGTTAGGCTAGGTTGGGTGAGGTTTAGTTAGGTTAGCGAGTTTTGTGTATATTTTTGCATTGTCGAATTATTTGATTTTGGTGTTGGTTAGGTAAGGTTAAATTAGGTTTGGTGAGGTTAGCGGGTTTTGTGTATATTTTTGCATTGTCGATTTCTTTGATTTTGGTGTAAGTTAGGTTAGGTTGGGTTAGGTTTGGTGAGGTTAGCGAAATTTGTTTTAATTTTTGCAATGTCGAATTCTTTGATTTCGGTGATGTTTAGGTTAGGTTGGGTTAGGTTAAATGAGGTAAGCGAGTTTTGTGTATAATTTTGCATTGTCGAATTCTTTGATTTCGGTGACGGTAAGGTTAGGTTGGGTTAGGTTTGGTGTGGTAAGCGAGTTTCGTGTATATTTTTGCAATGTCGAATTCTTTGATTTCGGTGAAAGTTAGGCTAGGTTGGGTTAGGTTTTGTGAGGTTAGCGATTTATGTGAAATTCTAACAATCTCGAATTCTTTGATTTCGGTGACGGTTATGTTGGGTTGAGTTAGGTTTGGTGAGGTAAGCGAGTATCGTGTATATTTTTGCAATGTCGTATTCTTTGATTTCGGTGATGGTTAGGTTAGGTTGGGTTAGGTTTGGTGAGGTAAGCGAGATTTGTGTATATTTTTGCATTGTCGAATTCTTTGATTTCGGTGATAGTTAGGCTAGGTTGGGTAAGGTTTTGTGAGATAAGCAAGTTTTGTTAAAATCTTAAAATCTCGAATTCTTTGATTTCAGTGATGGTTAGGCTAGGTTGGGTTAGGTTTGGTGAGGTTAGCGAGTTTTGTGTATATTTTTGCATTGTCGATTTCTTTGTATTGGGTGATAGTTAGGCTAGGTTGGGTTAGGTTTGGTGAGGTAAGCGAGTTTTGTGTATATTTTTGCATTGTCGACTTCTTTGATTTCGTTGATGGTTAGGTTAGGTTGGGTTAGGTTTGGTGAGGTAAGCGGGTTTTGTGTATATTTTTGCATTGTCGAATTCTTTAATTTCGGTGATAGTTAGGCTACGTTGGGTTAGGTTTGGTGAGGTAAGCGAGTTTTGTGTATATTTTTGCAATGTCGAATTCTTTGATTTCGGTGATGGTTAGGTTAGGTTGGGTTAGGTTTAGTGAGGGAAGCGAGTTTTGTGTATATTTTTGCATAGTCGAATTCTTTGATTTCGGTGATGGTTAGGTTAGATTGGGTAAGGTTTTGTGAGATAAGCAAGTTTTGTTAAAATCTTAAAATCTCGAATTCTTTGATTTCGGTGATGGTTAGGCTAGGTTGGGTAAGCTTTGCTGAGGTAAGCGAGTTTTGTGTATATTTTTGCAATGTCGAATTCTTTGATTTCGGTGATGGTTAGGTTAGGTTGGGATAGGTTTAGTGAGGGAAGCGAGTTTTGTGTATATTTTTGCAATGTCGAATTCTATGATTTCGGTGATGGTTAGGTTAGATTGGGTTAGGTTTGGTGAGGCTAGCGAGTTTTGTGTATATTTTTGCATTGTCGAATTCTTCGATTTCAGTGATAGTTATGCTAGGTTGGGTAAGGTTTGGTGAGGTTAGCGAGTTTTGTGTATATTTTTGCATTGTCGAATTCTTTGATTTTGGTGTAAGTTAGGATAGGTTGGGTTAGATTTGGTGAGGTTAGCGAAATTTGTTTTAATTTTTGCAATGTCGAATTCTTTGATTTCGGTGATAGTTAGGCTAGGTTGGGTGAGGTTTAGTTAGGTTAGCGAGTTTTGTGTATATTTTTGCATTGTCGAATTATTTGATTTTGGTGTTGGTTAGGTAAGGTTAAATTAGGTTTGGTGAGGTTAGCGGGTTTTGTGTATATTTTTGCATTGTCGATTTCTTTGATTTTGGTGTAAGTTAGGTTAGGTTGGGTTAGGTTTGGTGAGGTTAGCGAAATTTGTTTTAATTTTTGCAATGTCGAATTCTTTGATTTCGGTGATGTTTAGGTTAGGTTGGGTTAGGTTAAATGAGGTAAGCGAGTTTTGTGTATAATTTTGCATTGTCGAATTCTTTGATTTCGGTGACGGTAAGGTTAGGTTGGGTTAGGTTTGGTGTGGTAAGCGAGTTTCGTGTATATTTTTGCAATGTCGAATTCTTTGATTTCGGTGAAAGTTAGGCTAGGTTGGGTTAGGTTTTGTGAGGTTAGCGATTTATGTGAAATTCTAACAATCTCGAATTCTTTGATTTCGGTGACGGTTATGTTGGGTTGAGTTAGGTTTGGTGAGGTAAGCGAGTATCGTGTATATTTTTGCAATGTCGTATTCTTTGATTTCGGTGATGGTTAGGTTATGTTGTGTTAGGTTTGGTGAGGTAAGCGAGATTTGTGTATATTTTTGCATTGTCGAATTCTTTGATTTCGGTGATAGTTAGGCTAGGTTGGGTAAGGTTTTGTGAGATAAGCAAGTTTTGTTAAAATCTTAAAATCTCGAATTCTTTGATTTCAGTGATGGTTAGGCTAGGTTGGGTTAGGTTTGGTGAGGTTAGCGAGTTTTGTGTAATATTTTTGCATTGTCGATTTCTTTGTATTGGGTGATAGTTAGGCTAGGTTGGGTTAGGTTTGGTGAGGTAAGCGAGTTTTGTGTATATTTTTGCATTGTCGAATTCTTTAATTTCGGTGATAGTTAGGCTACGTTGGGTTAGGTTTGGTGAGGTAAGCGAGTTTTGTGTATATTTTTGCAATGTCGAATTCTTTGATTTCGGTGATGGTTAGGTTAGGTTGGGTTAGGTTTAGTGAGGGAAGCGAGTTTTGTGTATATTTTTGCATAGTCGAATTCTTTGATTTCGGTGATGGTTAGGTTAGATTGGGTAAGGTTTTGTGAGATAAGCAAGTTTTGTTAAAATCTTAAAATCTCGAATTCTTTGATTTCGGTGATGGTTAGGCTAGGTTGGGTAAGCTTTGCTGAGGTAAGCGAGTTTTGTGTATATTTTTGCAATGTCGAATTCTTTGATTTCGGTGATGGTTAGGTTAGGTTGGGATAGGTTTAGTGAGGGAAGCGAGTTTTGTGTATATTTTTGCAATGTCGAATTCTATGATTTCGGTGATGGTTAGGTTAGATTGGGTTAGGTTTGGTGAGGCAAGCGAGTTTTGTGTATATTTTTGCATTGTCGAATTCTTCGATTTCAGTGATAGTTATGCTAGGTTGGGTAAGGTTTGGTGAGGTTAGCGAGTTTTGTGTATATTTTTGCATTGTCGAATTCTTTGATTTTGGTGTAAGTTAGGATAGGTTGGGTTAGATTTGGTGAGGTTAGCGAAATTTGTTTTAATTTTTGCAATGTCGAATTCTTTGATTTCGGTGATAGTTAGGCTAGGTTGGGTGAGGTTTAGTTAGGTTAGCGAGTTTTGTGTATATTTTTGCATTGTCGAATTATTTGATTTTGGTGTTGGTTAGGTAAGGTTAAATTAGGTTTGGTGAGGTTAGCGGGTTTTGTGTATATTTTTGCATTGTCGATTTCTTTGATTTTGGTGTAAGTTAGGTTAGGTTGGGTTAGGTTTGGTGAGGTTAGCGAAATTTGTTTTAATTTTTGCAATGTCGAATTCTTTGATTTCGGTGATGTTTAGGTTAGGTTGGGTTAGGTTAAATGAGGTAAGCGAGTTTTGTGTATAATTTTGCATTGTCGAATTCTTTGATTTCGGTGACGGTAAGGTTAGGTTGGGTTAGGTTTGGTGTGGTAAGCGAGTTTCGTGTATATTTTTGCAATGTCGAATTCTTTGATTTCGGTGAAAGTTAGGCTAGGTTGGGTTAGGTTTTGTGAGGTTAGCGATTTATGTGAAATTCTAACAATCTCGAATTCTTTGATTTCGGTGACGGTTATGTTGGGTTGAGTTAGGTTTGGTGAGGTAAGCGAGTATCGTGTATATTTTTGCAATGTCGTATTCTTTGATTTCGGTGATGGTTAGGTTATGTTGTGTTAGGTTTGGTGAGGTAAGCGAGATTTGTGTATATTTTTGCATTGTCGAATTCTTTGATTTCGGTGATAGTTAGGCTAGGTTGGGTAAGGTTTTGTGAGATAAGCAAGTTTTGTTAAAATCTTAAAATCTCGAATTCTTTGATTTCAGTGATGGTTAGGCTAGGTTGGGTTAGGTTTGGTGAGGTTAGCGAGTTTTGTGTAATATTTTTGCATTGTCGATTTCTTTGTATTGGGTGATAGTTAGGCTAGGTTGGGTTAGGTTTGGTGAGGTAAGCGAGTTTTGTGTATATTTTTGCATTGTCGACTTCTTTGATTTCGTTGATGGTTAGGTTAGGTTGGGTTAGGTTTGGTGAGGTTAGCGAAATTTGTTTTAATTTTTGCAATGTCGAATTCTTTGATTTCGGTGATGTTTAGGTTAGGTTGGGTTAGGTTAAATGAGGTAAGCGAGTTTTGTGTATATTTTTGCATTGTCGAATTCTTTGATTTTGGTGTAAGTTAGGATAGGTTGGGTTAGATTTGGTGAGGTTAGCGAAATTTGTTTTAATTTTTGCAATGTCGAATTCTTTGATTTCGGTGACGGTAAGGTTAGGTTGGGTTAGGTTTGGTGTGGTAAGCGAGTTTCGTGTATATTTTTGCAATGTCGAATTCTTTGATTTCGGTGAAAGTTAGGCTAGGTTGGGTTAGGTTTTGTGAGGTTAGCGATTTATGTGAAATTCTAACAATCTCGAATTCTTTGATTTCGGTGACGGTTATGTTGGGTTGAGTTAGGTTTGGTGAGGTAAGCGAGTATCGTGTATATTTTTGCAATGTCGTATTCTTTGATTTCGGTGATGGTTAGGTTATGTTGGGTTAGGTTTGGTGAGGTAAGCGAGATTTGTGTATATTTTTGCATTGTCGAATTCTTTGATTTCGGTGATAGTTAGGCTAGGTTGGGTAAGGTTTTGTGAGATAAGCAAGTTTTGTTAAAATCTTAAAATCTCGAATTCTTTGATTTCAGTGATGGTTAGGCTAGGTTGGGTTAGGTTTGGTGAGGTTAGCGAGTTTTGTGTATATTTTTGCATTGTCGATTTCTTTGTATTGGGTGATAGTTAGGCTAGGTTGGGTTAGGTTTGGTGAGGTAAGCGAGTTTTGTGTATATTTTTGCATTGTCGACTTCTTTGATTTTGTTGATGGTTAGGTTAGGTTGGGTTAGGTTTGGTGAGGTAAGCGGGTTTTGTGTATATTTTTGCATTGTCGAATTCTTTAATTTCGGTGATAGTTAGGCTACGTTGGGTTAGGTTTGGTGAGGTAAGCGAGTTTTGTGTATATTTTTGCAATGTCGAATTCTTTGATTTCGGTGATGGTTAGGTTAGGTTGGGTTAGGTTTAGTGAGGGAAGCGAGTTTTGTGTATATTTTTGCATAGTCGAATTCTTTGATTTCGGTGATGGTTAGGTTAGATTGGGTAAGGTTTTGTGAGATAAGCAAGTTTTGTTAAAATCTTAAAATCTCGAATTCTTTGATTTCGGTGATGGTTAGGCTAGGTTGGGTAAGGTTTGGTGAGGTAAGCGAGTTTTGTGTATATTTTTGCAATGTCGAATTCTTTGATTTCGGTGATGGTTAGGTTAGGTTGGGATAGGTTTAGTGAGGGAAGCGAGTTTTGTGTATATTTTTGCAATGTCGAATTCTATGATTTCGGTGATGGTTAGGTTAGATTGGGTTAGGTTTGGTGAGGCTAGCGAGTTTTGTGTATATTTTTGCATTGTCGAATTCTTTGATTTCAGTGATAGTTATGCTAGGTTGGGTAAGGTTTGGTGAGGTTAGCGAGTTTTGTGTATATTTTTGCATTGTCGAATTCTTTGATTTTGTTGTAAGTTAGGATAGGTTGGGTTAGATTTAGTGAGGTTAGCGAAATTTGTTTTAATTTTTGCAATGTCGAATTCTTTGATTTCGGTGATAGTTAGGCTAGGTTGGGTGAGGTTTAGTTAGGTTAGCGAGTTTTGTGTATATTTTTGCATTGTCGAATTATTTGATTTTGGTGTTGGTTAGGTAAGGTTAAATTAGGTTTGGTGAGGTTAGCGGGTTTTGTGTATATTTTTGCAATGTCGATTTCTTTGATTTTGGTGTAAGTTAGGTTAGGTTGGGTTAGGTTTGGTGAGGTTAGCGAAATTTGTTTTAATTTTTGCAATGTCGAATTCTTTGATTTCGGTGATGTTTAGGTTAGGTTGGGTTAGGTTAAATGAGGTAAGCGAGTTTTGTGTATAATTTTGCATTGTCGAATTCTTTGATTTCGGTGACGGTAAGGTTAGGTTGGGTAAGGTTTGGTGTGGTAAGCGAGTTTCGTGTATATTTTTGCAATGTCGAATTCTTTGATTTCGGTGAAAGTTAGGCTAGGTTGGGTTAGGTTTTGTGAGGTTAGCGATTTATGTGAAATTCTAACAATCTCGAATTCTTTGATTTCGGTGACGGTTATGTTGGGTTGAGTTAGGTTTGGTGAGGTAAGCGAGTATCGTGTATATTTTTGCAATGTCGTATTCTTTGATTTCGGTGATGGTTAGGTTATGTTGGGTTAGGTTTGGTGAGGTAAGCAAGATTTGTGTATATTTTTGCATTGTCGAATTCTTTGATTTCGGTGATAGTTAGGCTAGGTTGGGTAAGGTTTTGTGAGATAAGCAAGTTTTGTTAAAATCTTAAAATCTCGAATTCTTTGATTTCAGTGATGGTTAGGCTAGGTTGGGTTAGGTTTGGTGAGGTTAGCGAGTTTTGTGTATATTTTTGCATTGTCGATTTCTTTGTATTGGGTGATAGTTAGGCTTGGTTGGGTTAGGTTTGGTGAGGAAAGCGAGTTTTGTGTATATTTTTGCATTGTCGACTTCTTTGATTTCGTTGATGGTTAGGTTAGGTTGGGTTAGGTTTGGTGAGGTAAGCGGGTTTTGTGTATATTTTTGCATTGTCGAATTCTTTAATTTCGGTGATAGTTAGGCTACGTTGGGTTAGGTTTGGTGAGGTAAGCGAGTTTTGTGTATATTTTTGCAATGTCGAATTCTTTGATTTCGGTGATGGTTAGGTTAGGTTGGGTTAGGTTTAGTGAGGGAAGCGAGTTTTGTGTATATTTTTGCATAGTCGAATTCTTTGATTTCGGTGATGGTTAGGTTAGATTGGGTTAGGTTTGGTGAGGCTAGCGAGTTTTGTGTATATTTTTGCATTGTCGAATTCTTTGATTTCGGTGATAGTTATGCTAGGTTGGGTAAGGTTTGGTGAGGTTAGCGAGTTTAATTTTAATTTTTGAAATGTCGAATTCTTTGATTTCGGTGATGGTAAGGTTAGGTTGGGATAGGTTTGGTAAGGTTAGCGAGTTTTATGTATATTTTTGCAATGTCGAATTCTTTGATTTCGGTAAAAGTTAGGCTAGGTTGGGTTAGGTTTGGTGAGGTTAGCGAGTTTTGTGTATATTTTTAAAATGTCGAATTCTTTGATTTCGGTTAGAGTAAGGCTAGGTTGGGTTAGGTTTTGTGAGGTTAGCGGGTTTTGGGTTTATTTTTGCATTGTCGAATTCTTTGATTTCGGTGATAGTTAGGCTAGGTTAGGTTAGTTTTGGTGAGGTAAGCGAGTTTTGTTTAAATTTTAAAATCTCAAATTCTTTGATCTTGGTGATGGTTAGGTTAGGTTGGGTTAGGTTTGGTGAGGTAAGCGGGTTTTGGGTATATTTTTGCATTGTCGAATTCTTTGATTTCGGTGATGGTAAGGTTAGGTTGGGTTAGGTTTGGTGAGGTAAGCGAGTTTTGTTTAAATTTTGAAATCTCGAATTCTTTGATTTCATGGTTAGGTTAGGTTAAGTTAGGTTTGTTGAGTTAAGCGAGTTTTGTATATATTTTTGCAATGTCGAATTCTTTGATTTCGGTGACGGTTATGTTGGGTTGAGTAAGGTTTGGTGTAGTGAGCGAGTTTCGTGTATATTTTTGCAATGTCGAATTCTATGATTTCGGTGATGGTTAGGTTAGATTGGGTTAGGTTTGGTGAGGCTAGCGAGTTTTGTGTATATTTTTGCATTGTCGAATTCTTTGATTTCAGTGATAGTTATGCTAGGTTGGGTAAGGTTTGGTGAGGTTAGCGAGTTTTGTGTATATTTTTGCATTGTCGAATTCTTTGATTTTGTTGTAAGTTAGGATAGGTTGGGTTAGATTTAGTGAGGTTAGCGAAATTTGTTTTAATTTTTGCAATGTCGAATTCTTTGATTTCGGTGATAGTTAGGCTAGGTTGGGTGAGGTTTAGTTAGGTTAGCGAGTTTTGTGTATATTTTTGCATTGTCGAATTATTTGATTTTGGTGTTGGTTAGGTAAGGTTAAATTAGGTTTGGTGAGGTTAGCGGGTTTTGTGTATATTTTTGCAATGTCGATTTCTTTGATTTTGGTGTAAGTTAGGTTAGGTTGGGTTAGGTTTGGTGAGGTTAGCGAAATTTGTTTTAATTTTTGCAATGTCGAATTCTTTGATTTCGGTGATGTTTAGGTTAGGTTGGGTTAGGTTAAATGAGGTAAGCGAGTTTTGTGTATAATTTTGCATTGTCGAATTCTTTGATTTCGGTGACGGTAAGGTTAGGTTGGGTAAGGTTTGGTGTGGTAAGCGAGTTTCGTGTATATTTTTGCAATGTCGAATTCTTTGATTTCGGTGAAAGTTAGGCTAGGTTGGGTTAGGTTTTGTGAGGTTAGCGATTTATGTGAAATTCTAACAATCTCGAATTCTTTGATTTCGGTGACGGTTATGTTGGGTTGAGTTAGGTTTGGTGAGGTAAGCGAGTATCGTGTATATTTTTGCAATGTCGTATTCTTTGATTTCGGTGATGGTTAGGTTATGTTGGGTTAGGTTTGGTGAGGTAAGCAAGATTTGTGTATATTTTTGCATTGTCGAATTCTTTGATTTCGGTGATAGTTAGGCTAGGTTGGGTAAGGTTTTGTGAGATAAGCAAGTTTTGTTAAAATCTTAAAATCTCGAATTCTTTGATTTCAGTGATGGTTAGGCTAGGTTGGGTTAGGTTTGGTGAGGTTAGCGAGTTTTGTGTATATTTTTGCATTGTCGATTTCTTTGTATTGGGTGATAGTTAGGCTTGGTTGGGTTAGGTTTGGTGAGGTAAGCGAGTTTTGTGTATATTTTTGCATTGTCGACTTCTTTGATTTCGTTGATGGTTAGGTTAGGTTGGGTTAGGTTTGGTGAGGTAAGCGGGTTTTGTGTATATTTTTGCATTGTCGAATTCTTTAATTTCGGTGATAGTTAGGCTACGTTGGGTTAGGTTTGGTGAGGTAAGCGAGTTTTGTGTATATTTTTGCAATGTCGAATTCTTTGATTTCGGTGATGGTTAGGTTAGGTTGGGTTAGGTTTAGTGAGGGAAGCGAGTTTTGTGTATATTTTTGCATAGTCGAATTCTTTGATTTCGGTGATGGTTAGGTTAGATTGGGTAAGGTTTTGTGAGATAAGCAAGTTTTGTTAAAATCTTAAAATCTCGAATTCTTTGATTTCGGTGATGGTTAGGCTAGGTTGGGTAAGGTTTGGTGAGGTAAGCGAGTTTTGTGTATATTTTTGCAATGTCGAATTCTTTGATTTCGGTGATGGTTAGGTTAGGTTGGGATAGGTTTAGTGAGGGAAGCGAGTTTTGTGTATATTTTTGCAATGTCGAATTCTATGATTTCGGTGATGGTTAGGTTAGATTGGGTTAGGTTTGGTGAGGCTAGCGAGTTTTGTGTATATTTTTGCATTGTCGAATTCTTTGATTTTAGTGATAGTTATGCTAGGTTGGGTAAGGTTTGGTGAGGTTAGCGAGTTTTGTGTATATTTTTGCATTGTCGAATTCTTTGATTTTGTTGTAAGTTAGGATAGGTTGGGTTAGATTAAGTGAGGTTAGCGAAATTTGTTTTTATTTTTGCAATGTCGAATTCTTTGATTTCGGTGATAGTTAGGCTAGGTTGGGTGAGGTTTAGTTAGGTTAGCGAGTTTTGTGTATATTTTTGCATTGTCGAATTATTTGATTTTGGTGTTGGTTAGGTAAGGTTAAATTAGGTTTGGTGAGGTTAGCGGGTTTTGTGTATATTTTTGCAATGTCGATTTCTTTGATTTTGGTGTAAGTTAGGTTAGGTTGGGTTAGGTTTGGTGAGGTTAGCGAAATTTGTTTTAATTTTTGCAATGTCGAATTCTTTGATTTCGGTGATGTTTAGGTTAGGTTGGGTTAGGTTAAATGAGGTAAGCGAGTTTTGTGTATAATTTTGCATTGTCGAATTCTTTGATTTCGGTGACGGTAAGGTTAGGTTGGGTAAGGTTTGGTGTGGTAAGCGAGTTTCGTGTATATTTTTGCAATGTCGAATTCTTTGATTTCGGTGAAAGTTAGGCTAGGTTGGGTTAGGTTTTGTGAGGTTAGCGATTTATGTGAAATTCTAACAATCTCGAATTCTTTGATTTCGGTGACGGTTATGTTGGGTTGAGTTAGGTTTGGTGAGGTAAGCGAGTATCGTGTATATTTTTGCAATGTCGTATTCTTTGATTTCGGTGATGGTTAGGTTATGTTGGGTTAGGTTTGGTGAGGTAAGCAAGATTTGTGTATATTTTTGCATTGTCGAATTCTTTGATTTCGGTGATAGTTAGGCTAGGTTGGGTAAGGTTTTGTGAGATAAGCAAGTTTTGTTAAAATCTTAAAATCTCGAATTCTTTGATTTCAGTGATGGTTAGGCTAGGTTGGGTTAGGTTTGGTGAGGTTAGCGAGTTTTGTGTATATTTTTGCATTGTCGATTTCTTTGTATTGGGTGATAGTTAGGCTTGGTTGGGTTAGGTTTGGTGAGGTAAGCGAGTTTTGTGTATATTTTTGCATTGTCGACTTCTTTGATTTCGTTGATGGTTAGGTTAGGTTGGGTTAGGTTTGGTGAGGTAAGCGGGTTTTGTGTATATTTTTGCATTGTCGAATTCTTTAATTTCGGTGATAGTTAGGCTACGTTGGGTTAGGTTTGGTGAGGTAAGCGAGTTTTGTGTATATTTTTGCAATGTCGAATTCTTTGATTTCGGTGATGGTTAGGTTAGGTTGGGTTAGGTTTAGTGAGGGAAGCGAGTTTTGTGTATATTTTTGCATAGTCGAATTCTTTGATTTCGGTGATGGTTAGGTTAGATTGGGTTAGGTTTGGTGAGGCTAGCGAGTTTTGTGTATATTTTTGCATTGTCGAATTCTTTGATTTCGGTGATAGTTATGCTAGGTTGGGTAAGGTTTGGTGAGGTTAGCGAGTTTAATTTTAATTTTTGAAATGTCGAATTCTTTGATTTCGGTGATGGTAAGGTTAGGATGGGATAGGTTTGGTAAGGTTAGCGAGTTTTATGTATATTTTTGCAATGTCGAATTCTTTGATTTCGGTAAAAGTTAGGCTAGGTTGGGTTAGGTTTGGTGAGGTTAGCGAGTTTTGTGTATATTTTTAAAATGTCGAATTCTTTGATTTCGGTTAGAGTAAGGCTAGGTTGGGTTAGGTTTTGTGAGGTTAGCGGGTTTTGGGTTTATTTTTGCATTGTCGAATTCTTTGATTTCGGTGATAGTTAGGCTAGGTTAGGTTAGTTTTGGTGAGGTAAGCGAGTTTTGTTTAAATTTTAAAATCTCAAATTCTTTGATCTTGGTGATGGTTAGGTTAGGTTGGGTTAGGTTTGGTGAGGTAAGCGGGTTTTGGGTATATTTTTGCATTGTCGAATTCTTTGATTTCGGTGATGGTAAGGTTAGGTTGGGTTAGGTTTGGTGAGGTAAGCGAGTTTTGTTTAAATTTTGAAATCTCGAATTCTTTGATTTCATGGTTAGGTTAGGTTAAGTTAGGTTTGTTGAGTTAAGCGAGTTTTGTATATATTTTTGCAATGTCGAATTCTTTGATTTCGGTGACGGTTATGTTGGGTTGAGTAAGGTTTGGTGTAGTGAGCGAGTTTCGTGTATATTTTTGCAATGTCGAATTCTTTGATTTCGGTGATGGTAAGGTTAGGTTGGGTTAGGTTTGGTGAGGTTAGCGAGTTTTGTGTATATTTTTGCATTGTAGAATTCTTTTATTTCGGTGATAGTTAGGTTAGGTTGGGTTAGGTTTGGTGAGGTAAGCGGGTTTTGGGTATATTTTTGCATTATCGAATTCTTTGATTTCGGTGATGGTAAGGTTAGGTTGGGTTAGGTTTAGTGAGGTAAGCGAGTTTTGTGTATATTTTTGCAATGTCGAATTTTTTGATTTCGGTGACGGTTAGGTTGGGTTGGGTTAGGTTTGGTAAGGTTAGCGAGTTTTGTATATATTTTTGCAATATCGAATTATTTGATTTCGGTGATGGTAAGGTTAGGTTGGGTTAGGTTTGGTGAGGTAAGTGAGTTTTGTTTAAATTTTAAAATCTCGAATTCTTTGATTTCGGTGATGGTTAGGTTAGGTTAGGTTAGGTTTGGTGAGTTAAGCGAGTTTCGTGTATATTATTGCAATGTCGAATTCTTTGATTTCGGTGACGGTTAGGTTGGGTTGGGTTAGGTTTGGTGAGGTTAGCGAGTTTTGTGTTTATTTTTGCAATGTCGAAATCTTTGATTTCGGTGATGGTAAGGTTAGGTTGGGTTTGGTTTAGTGAGGTAAGCGAGTTTTGTGTATATTTTTGCAATGTCGAATTCTTTGATTTCGGTGATGGTTAGGTTAGGTTAAGTTAGGTTTGTTGAGTTAAGCGAGTTTCGTATATATTTTTGCAATGTCGAATTTTTTGATTTCGGTGATGGTTAGGTTAGAATGGGTTAGGTTTGGTGAGGTAAGCGGGTTTTGGGTAAATTTTTGCATTGTTGAATTCTTTGATTTCGGTGATGGTAAGGTTAGGTTGGGTTAGGTTTGGTGAGGTAAGCGAATTTCTTGTAAATTTTTGCAATGTCGAATTCTTTGATTTCGGTGATGGAAAGGTAAGGTTGGGTTAGGTTTGGTGAGGTGAGTGGGTTTTGTGTATATTTTTGCATTGTAGATGTCTTTGATTTCGGTGATAGTTTGGCTAGGTTGGGTTAGGTTTGGTGAGGTAAGCGAGTTTTGTATATATTTTTGCAATGTCGAATTCTTTGATTTCGGTGACGGTTAGGTTGGGTTGGGTTAGTTTTGGTGAGGTAAGAGAGTTTTGTTTATATTTTAAAATCTCGAATTCTTTGATTTCGGTGATGGTTAGGTTAGGTTGGGATAAGTTTGGTAAGGTAAGCGAGTTTTATGTATATTTTTGCATTGTAGATTTCTTTTATTTCGGTGATAGTAAGCTAGGTTGGGTTAGGTTTGGTGAGTTAAGCGAGTTTCGTGTATATTTTTGCAATGTCGAATTCTTTGATTTCGGTGATGGTTAGGTTAGAATGGGTTAGGTTTGGTGAGGTAAGCGGGTTTTGGGTAAATTTTTGCATTGTCGAATTCTTTGATTTCGGTGATGGTAAGGTTAGGTTGGGTTAGGTTTGGTGAGGTAAGCGAGTTTTGTTAAAATTTTAAAATCTCAAATTCTTTGATTTCGGTGAAGGTTAGGTTAGGTTAAGTTAGGTTTGGTGAGTTAAGCGAGTTTCGTGTATATTTTTGCAATGTCGAATTCTTTGATTTCGGTGATAGTAAGGCTAGGTTGGGTTAGGTTTGGTGAGGTTAGCGAGTTTTGTGTATATTTTTGCATTGTCGAATTCTTTCATTTCGGTGATAGTTAGGTTAGGTTGGGTTAGGTTTGGTGAGGTAAGCGGGTTTTGGGTATATTTTTGCATTGTCGAATTCTTTGATTTCGGTGATGGTAAGGTTAGGTTGGGTTAGGTTTAGTGAGGTTAGCGAGTTTTGTGTATATTTTTGCATTGTCAAATTCTTTGACTTCGGTGATAGTTAGGCTTGGTTGGGTTAGGTTTGGTGAGGTAAGCGAGTTTTGTGTATATTTTTGCATTGTCGAATTCTTTTATTTCGGTGATAGTAGGGCTAGGTTGGATTAGGTTTGGTGAGGTTAGCGAGTTTTGTGTATATTTTTGCGATGTCGAATTCTTTGATTTCGGTGATAGTTAGGCTAGTTTGGGTTAGGTTTGGTGAGGTTAGCGAGTTTTGTGTTTATTTTTAAAATTTAGAATTCTTTGATTTCGGTGATGGTAAGGTTAGGTTAAGTTAGGTTTAGTGAGGTAAGCGAGTTTTGTGTATATTTTTGCAATGTCGAATTCTTTGATTTCGGTGACGGTTAGGTTGGGTTGGGTTAGGTTTGGTGGGGTTAGCGAGTTTTGTGTATATTTTAGCAATATCGAATTCTCTGATTTCAGTGATGGTTTGGTAAGGTTGGGTTAGGTTTGGTGAGGTAAGCGAGTTTTGTTTAAATTTTAAAATCTCGAATTCTTTGATTTCGGTGATGGTTAGGTTAGGTTGGGTTAGGTTTGGTGAGTTAAGCGAGTTTCGTGTATATTTTTGCAATGTCGAATTCTCTGATTTCGGTGATGGTAAGGTTAGGTTGGGTTAGATTTGGTGAGGTAAGCGGGTTTTGTGTATATTTTTGCGATGTCGAATTCTTTGATTTCGGTGATAGTTAGGCTAGGTTGGGTTAGGTTTGGTGAGGTTAGCGATTTTTGTGTTTATTTTTAAAATGTCGAATTCTTTGATTTCGGTGATGGTTAGGTTAGGTTGGGTTAGGTTTAGTGAGGTAAGCGAGTTTTGTGTATATTTTTGCAATGTCGAATTCTTTGATTTCGGTGACGGTAAGGTTGGGTTGGGTTAGGTTTGGTGAGGTTAGCGAGTTTTGTTTAAATTTTAAAATCTCGAATTCTTTGATTTCGGTGATGGTTAGGTTAGGTTAGGTTAGGTTTTGTGAGGTTAGCGGGTTTTGTGTATATTTTGCATTGTCGAATTCTTTGTTTTCGGTGATAGTAAAGCTAGGTTGGGTTAGGTTTGGTGAGGTTAGCGAGTTTTGTGTATATTTTTGCATTGTCGAATTCTTTTATTTCGGTGATAGTGAGGCTAGGTTGGGTTAGGTTTAGTGAGGTAACCGAGTTTTGTGTATATTTTTGCAATGTCCAATTCTTTGATTTCGGTGACGGTTAGGTTGGGTTGGGTTAGGTTTGGTGGGGTTAGCGAGTTTTGTGTATATTTTAGCAATATCGAATTCTCTGATTTCAGTGATGGTTTGGTAAGGTTGGGTTAGGTTTGGTGAGGTAAGCGAGTTTTGTTTAAATTTTAAAATCTCGAATTCTTTGATTTCGGTGATGGTTAGGTTAGGTTGGGTTAGGTTTGGTGAGTTAAGCGAGTTTCGTGTATATTTTTGCAATGTCGAATTCTCTGATTTCGGTGATGGTAAGGTTAGGTTGGGTTAGATTTGGTGAGGTAAGCGGGTTTTGTGTATATTTTTGCGATGTCGAATTCTTTGATTTCGGTGATAGTTAGGCTAGGTTGGGTTAGGTTTGGTGAGGTTAGCGATTTTTGTGTTTATTTTTAAAATGTCGAATTCTTTGATTTCGGTGATGGTTAGGTTAGGTTGGGTTAGGTTTAGTGAGGTAAGCGAGTTTTGTGTATATTTTTGCAATGTCGAATTCTTTGATTTCGGTGACGGTTAGGTTGGGTTGGGTTAGGTTTGGTGAGGTTAGCGAGTTTTGTTTAAATTTTAAAATCTCGAATTCTTTGATTTCGGTGATGGTTAGGTTAGGTTGGGTTAGGTTTTGTGAGGTTAGCGGGTTTTGTGTATATTTTGCATTGTCGAATTCTTTGATTTCGGTGATGGTAAGGTTAGGTTGGGTTAGGTTTAGTGAGGTAAGCGAGTTTTGTGTATATTTTTGCAATGTCGAATTCTTTGATTTCGGTGATGGTTAGGTTAGGTTAAGTAAGGTTTGTTGAGTTAAGCGAGTTTCGTGTATATTTTTGCAATGTCGAATTCTTTGATTTCGGTGATGGTTAGGTTAGAATGGGTTAGGTTTGGTGAGGTAAGCGGGTTTTGGGTAAATTTTTGCATTGTTGAATTCTTTGATTTCGGTGATGGTCAGGTTAGGTTGGGTTAGGTTTGGTGAGGTAAGCGAATTTCGTGTAAATTTTTGCAATGTCGAATTCTTTGATTTCGGTGATGGAAAGGTAAGGTTGGGTTAGGTTTGGTGAGGTGAGTGGGTTTTGTGTATATTTTTGCATTGTAGATGTCTTTGATTTCGGAGATAGTTTGGCTAGGTTGGGTTAGGTTTGGTGAGGTAAGCGAGTTTTGTATATATTTTTGCAATGTCGAATTCTTTGATTTCGGTGACGGTTAGGTTGGGTTGGGTTAGTTTTGGTGAGGTAAGAGAGTTTTGTTTATATTTTAAAATCTCGAATTCTTTGATTTCGGTGATGGTTAGGTTAGGTTGGGATAAGTTTGGTAAGGTAAGCGAGTTTTATGTATATTTTTGCATTGTAGATTTCTTTTATTTCGGTGATAGTAAGCTAGGTTGGGTTAGGTTTGGTGAGTTAAGCGAGTTTCGTGTATATTTTTGCAATGTCGAATTCTTTGATTTCGGTGATGGTTAGGTTAGAATGGGTTAGGTTTGGTGAGGTAAGCGGGTTTTGGGTAAATTTTTGCATTGTCGAATTCTTTGATTTCGGTGATGGTAAGGTTAGGTTGGGTTAGGTTTGGTGAGTTAAGCGAGTTTCGTGTATATTTTTGCAATGTCGAATTCTCTGATTTCGGTGATGGTAAGGTTAGGTTGGGTTAGATTTGGTGAGGTAAGCGGGTTTTGTGTATATTTTTGCGATGTCGAATTCTTTGATTTCGGTGATAGTTAGGCTAGGTTGGGTTAGGTTTGGTGAGGTTAGCGATTTTTGTGTTTATTTTTAAAATGTCGATTTCTTTGATTTCGGTGATGGTTAGGTTAGGTTGGGTTAGGTTTAGTGAGGTAAGCGAGTTTTGTGTATATTTTTGCAATGTCGAATTCTTTGATTTCGGTGACGGTTAGGTTGGGTTGGGTTAGGTTTGGTGAGGTTAGCGAGTTTTGTTTAAATTTTAAAATCTCGAATTCTTTGATTTCGGTGATGGTTAGGTTAGGTTGGGTTAGGTTTTGTGAGGTTAGCGGGTTTTGTGTATATTTTGCATTGTCGAATTCTTTGTTTTCGGTGATAGTAAGGCTAGGTTGGGTTAGGTTTGGTGAGGTAAGCGAGTTTTGTGTATATTTTTGCATTGTCGAATTTTTTTATTTCGGTGATAGTGAGGCTAGGTTGGGTTAGGTTTAGTGAGGTAACCGAGTTTTGTGTATATTTTTGCAATGTCCAATTCTTTGATTACGGTGTTGTTTAGGTTGGGTTGGGTTAGGTTTGGTGAGGTTAGCGAGTTTTGTGCATATTTTTGCTTTGTCGAATTCTTTTATTTCGGTGATAGTAGGGCTAGGTTGGGTTAGGTTTGGTGAGGTTAGCGAGTTTTGTGTATATTTTTGCGATGTCGAATTCTTTGATTTCGGTGACGGTTAGGTTAAGTTGGGTTAGGTTTGGTGAGTGAAGCGAGTTTCGTGTATATTTTTGCAATGTCGATTTTGATTTCGGTGACGGTTAGGTTGGGTTGAGTTAGGTTTAGTGAGGTAAGCGAGTTTTGTGTATTTTTTTGCAATGTCGAATTCTTTGATTTCGGTGACGGTTAGGTTGGGTTGGGTTAGGTTTGGTAAGGTTAGCGAGTTTTGTGTAAATCTTGAAAACTCGAGTTCTTTGATTTCGTTGATCGTTAAGTTAGGTTGGGTTAGGTTTGGTGAGTTAAGCGAGTTTCGTGTATATTTTTGCAATGTCGAATTCTTTGATTTCGGTGACGGTTAGATTTGGTTGGGTTAGGTTTGGTGGGGTTAGCGAGTTTTGTGTATATTTTTGCAATATCGAATTCTCTGATTTCAGTGATGGTTAGGTCAGGTTGGGATAGGTTTGGTAAGGTTAGCAAGTTTTGTGTATATTTTTGCATTGTCGAATTCTTTGATTTCGGTGACGGTAAGGTTAGGTTGGGTTAGGTTTGGTGTGGTAAGCGAGTTTTGTGTATATTTTTGCATTGTCGAATTCTTTTATTTCGGTGATAGTAGGGCTAGGTTGGATTAGGTTTGGTGAGGTTAGCGAGTTTTGTGTATATTTTTGCGATGTCGAATTCTTTGATTTCGGTGATAGTTAGGCTTGGTTGGGTTAGGTTTGGTGAGGTTAGCGAGTTTTGTGTAAATCTAAAAAACTCGAGTTCTTTGATTTCGATGATCGATAAGTAAGGGTGGGTTAGGTTTGGTGAGTGAAGCGAGTTTCGTGTATATTTTTGCAATGTCAAATTCTTTGATTTCGGTGATGGTTAGGTTCGGTTGGGTTAGGTTTGGTGAGGTAAGCGAGTTTTGTTTAAATTTTAAAATCTCGATTTTTTTGATTTCGGTGATGGTTAGGTTAGGTTGGGTTAGGTTTGGTGAGTTAAGCGAGTTTCGTGTATATTTTTGCAATGTCGATTTCTTTGATTTCGGTGATAGTAAGGCTTGGTTCGGTTAGGTTTGGTGAGGTTAGCGAGTTTTGTGTTTATTTTTGCATTGTTGAATTCTTTTATTTCGGTGATAGTTAGGCTAGGTTGGGTTAGGTTTGGTGAGGTTTGCAAGTTTTGTGTTTATTTTTGCAATGTCGAATTCTTTGATTTCGGTGATGGTTAGGTTAGGTTGGGTTCGGTATGGTGAGTTAAGTGAGTTTTATGTATATTTTTGCAATGTCGAATTCTTTGATTTCGGTGATGGTTATGTTAGGTTGTGTTAGAATTGGTGAGGTTAGCGAATTTTTTGTATATTTTTGCAATGTCGAATTCTTTGATTTCGGTGATAGTTAGGCTAGGTTGGGTTAGGTTTGGTGAGGTCAGCGAGTTATGTGAAAATCTGAAAATCTCGAATTCTTTGATTTCGGTGTCGGTAAGGTTGGGTTGAGTAAGGTTTGGTGAAGTGAGCGAGTTTCGTGTATATTTTTGCAATGTCGAATTCTTTGATTTCGGTGATGGTATGGTAAGGTTGGGTTAGGTTTGGTGAGGTTAGTGGGTTTTGTGTATATTTTTGCGATGTCGAATTCTTTGATTTCGGTGATAGTTAGGCTAGGTTGGGTTAGGTTTGGTGAGGTAAGCGAGTTTCGTGTAAATTTTTGCAATGTCGAATTCTTTGATTTCGGTGATGGAAAGGTAAGGTTGGGTTAGGTTTGGTGAGGTTAGTGGGTTTTGTGTATATTTTTGCATTGTAGATGTCTTTGATTTCGGTGATAGTTAGGCTAGGTTGGGTTAGGTTTGGTGAGGTAAGCGAGTTTTGTGTATATTTTTGCAATGTCGAATTCTTTGATTTCGGTGATGGTTAGGTTAGGTTGGGTTAGGTTTAGTGAGGGAAGCGAGTTTTGTGTATATTTTTGCAATGTCGAATTCTTTGATTTCGGTGATGGTTAGGTTAGATTGGGTTAGGTTTGGTGAGGCTAGCGAGTTTTGTGTATATTTTTGCATTGTCGAATTCTTTGATTTCGGTGATGGTTAGGTTATGTTGGGTTAGGTTTGGTGAGTAACGCGAGTTTCGTGTATATTTTTGCAATGTCGAATTCTTTGATTTCGGTGATGGTTAGGTTAGGTTGGGTTAGGTTTGGTGAGGATAGCGAGTTTTGTTTAAATTTTAAAATCTCGATTTTTTTGATTTCGGTGATGGTTAGGTTAGATTGGGTTAGGTTTGGTGAGTTAAGCGAGTTTCGTGTATATTTTTGCAATGTCGATTTCTTTGATTTCGGTGAGGGTTAGGTTAGGTTGGGTTCGGTATGGTGAGGTAAGCGAGTTTTGTGTATATTTTTGCAATGTCGAATTCTTTGATTTCGGTGATGGTTAGGTTAGGTTGGGTTAGGTTTAGTGAGGGAAGCGAGTTTTGTGTATATTTTTGCAATGTTGAATTCTTTTATTTCGGTGATAGTTAGGCTAGGTTGGGTTAGGTTTGGTGAGGTTTGCAAGTTTTGTGTTTATTTTTGCAATGTCGAATTCTTTGATTTCGGTGATGGTTAGGTTAGGTTGGGTTTGGTATGGTGAAGTAAGCGAGTTTTGTGTATATTTTTTTCAATGTCGAATTCTTTGATTTCGGTGATGGTTAGGTTAGGTTGGGTTAGGTTTAGTGAGGGAAGCGAGTTTTGTGTATATTTTTGCAATGTCGAATTCTTTGATTTCGGTGACGGTTAGGTTGGGTTGGGTTAGGTTTGTTGAGGTTAGTGAGTTTTGTGTAAATCTTAAAAACTCGAGTTTTTTGATTTCGGTGATGGTTAAGTTAGGTTACGTTAGGTTTGGTGAGTTAAGCGAGTTTTATGTATATTTTTGCAATGTCGAATTCTTTGATTTCGGTAATGGTTAGGTTAGGTTGTGTTAGAATTGGTGAGGTTAGCGAATTTTTTGTATATTTTTGCAATGTCGAATTCTTTGATTTCGGTGATAGTTAGCAAGGTTGGGTTAGGTTTGGTGAGGTTAGCGAGTTTTGTGTATATTTTTGCATTGTCGAATTCTTTGATTTCGGTGACGGTAAGGTTAGGTTGGGTTAGGTTTGGTGTGGTAAGCGAGTTTCGTGTATATTTTTGCAATGTCGAACTCCTTTATTTCGGTAATGGGTAGGTTAGGTTATGTTTAAATATGTGAGGTAAGCGAGATTTGTGTATATTTTTGCATTGTCGAATTCTTTGATTTCGGTGATAGTTAGGCTCGGTTGGGTTAGGTTTGGTGAGGTTAGCGAGTTTTGTGTATATTTTTGCAATGTCGAATTCTTTGATTTCGGTGATGGTTAGGTTAGGTTGGGTTAGGTTTTGTGAGGTGAGCGGGTTTTGTGTATATTTTTGCGATGTCGAATTCTTTGATTTCGGTGATAGTTAGGCTAGGTTGGGTTAGGTTTGGTGAGGTAAGCGAGTTTTGTGTATATTTTTGCATTGTCGAATTCTTTGATTTCGGTGAATGTTAGGTTAGATCGGGTTAGTTTTGGTGAGGCTAGCGAGTTTTGTGTATATTTTTGCAATGTCGAATTCTTTGATTTCGGTGATGGTTAGGTTAGGTTGGGTTAGGTTTAGTGAGGGAAGCGAGTTTTGTGAATATTTTTGCAATGTCGAATTCTTTGATTTCGGTGATGGTTAGGTTAGATTGGGTTAGGTTTGGTGAGGCTAGCGAGTTTTGTGTATATTTTTGCATTGTCGAATTCTTTGATTTCGGTGATGGTTAGGTTATGTTGGGTTAGGTTTGGTGAGTAACGCGAGTTTCGTGTATATTTTTGCAATGTCGAATTCTTTGATTTCGGTGATGGTTAGGTTAGGTTGGGTTAGGTTTGGTGAGGATAGCGAGTTTTGTTTAAATTTTAAAATCTCGATTTTTTTGATTTCGGTGATGGTTAGGTTAGGTTGGGTTAGGTTTGGTGAGTTAAGCGAGTTTCGTGTATATTTTTGCAATGTCGATTTCTTTGATTTCGGTGATGGTTAGGTTAGGTTGGGTTCGGTATGGTGAGGTAAGCGAGTTTTGTGTATATATTTGCAATGTCGAATTCTTTGATTTCGGTGATGGTTAGGTTAGGTTGGGTTAGGTTTATTGAGGGAAGCGAGTTTTGTGTATATTTTTGCAATGTTGAATTCTTTTATTTCGGTGATAGTTAGGCTAGGTTGGGTTAGGTTTGGTGAGGTTTGCAAGTTTTGTGTTTATTTTTGCAATGTCGAATTCTTTGATTTCGGTGATGGTTAGGTTAGGTTGGGTTTGGTATGGTGAAGAAAGCGAGTTTTGTGTATATTTTTGCAATGTCGAATTCTTTGATTTCGGTGATGGTTAGGTTAGGTTGGGTTAGGTTTAGTGAGGGAAGCGAGTTTTGTGTATATTTTTGCAATGTCGAATTCTTTGATTTCGGTGATGGTTAGGTTAGATTGGGTTAGGTTTGGTGAGGCTAGCGAGTTTTGTGTATATTTTTGCATTGTCGAATTCTTTGATTTCGGTGATAGTTATGCTAGGTTGGGTAAGGTTTGGTGAGGTTAGCGAGTTTAATTTTAATTTTTGCAATGTCGAATTCTTTGATTTCGGTGATGTTTACGTTAGGTTGGGTTAGGTTAAATGAGGAAAGCGAGGTTTGTGTATATTTTTGCGATGTCGAATTCTTTGATTTCGGTGACGGTTAGGTTAAGTTTGGTTAGGTTTGGTGAGTGAAGCGAGTTTCGTGTATATTTTTGCAATGTCGATTTTGATTTCGGTGACGGTTAGGTTGGGTTGAGTTAGGTTTAGTGAGGTAAGCGAGTTTTGTGTATTTTTTTGCAATGTCGAATTCTCTGATTTCGGTGACGGTTAGGTTGGGTTGGGTTAGGTTTGGTAAGGTTAGCGAGTTTTGTGTAAATCTTGAAAACTCGAGTTCTTTGATTTCGTTGATCGTTAAGTTAGGTTGGGTTAGGTTTGGTGAGTTAAGCGAGTTTCGTGTATATTTTTGCAATGTCGAATTCTTTGATTTCGGTGACGGTTAGGTTTTGTTGGGTTAGGTTTGGTGGGGTTAGCGAGTTTTGTGTATATTTTTGCAATATCGA
The DNA here is from genome assembly GCF_051622035.1 of Arctopsyche grandis. Lineage (NCBI taxonomy): Eukaryota > Metazoa > Arthropoda > Insecta > Trichoptera > Hydropsychidae > Arctopsyche > Arctopsyche grandis. The sequence goes on from NW_027518437.1 coordinate 1,823,203, forward strand.
ATTCTCTGATTTCAGTGATGGTTATGTTAGGTTGGGATAGGTTTGGTAAGGTTAGCAAGTTTTGAGTATATTTTTGCATTGTCGAATTCTTTGATTTCGGTGACGGTAAGGTTAGGTTGGGTTAGGTTTGGTGTGGTAAGCGAGTTTCGTATATATTTTTGCAATGTCGAATTCTTTGATTTCGGTGATGGTTAGGCTAGGTTGGGTTAGGTTTGGTGAGGTTAGCGAGTTTTGTGTATATTTTTGCATTGTCGAATTCTTTGATTTCGGTGATAGTTATGCTAGGTTGGGTAAGGTTTGGTGAGATAAGCGAGTTTAATTTTAATTTTTGCAATGTCGAATTCTTTGATTTCGGTGATGTTTACGTTAGGTTGGGTTAGGTTAAATGAGGTAAGCGAGGTTTGTGTATATTTTTGCAATGTCGAATTCTTTGATTTCGGTGATGGTAAGGTTAGGTTGGGATAGGTTTGGTAAGGTTAGCGAGTTTTATGTATATTTTTGCAATGTCGAATTCTTTGATTTCGGTGATGGTTAGGTTAGGTTGGGTTAGGTTTGGTGAGGTAAGTGAGTTTTGTTTAAATTTTAAAATCTCGATTTTTTTGATTTCGGTGATGGTTAGGTTAGGTAAGGTTAGGTTTTGTGAGTTACGCGAGTTTCGTGTATATTTTTGCAATGTCGAATTCTTTGATTTCGGTGATGGTTAGGTTAGGTTGGCTTAGGTTTGGTGAGGTAAGCGAGTTTTGTGTAAATTTTAAAATCTCGATTTTTTTGATTTCGGTGATGGTTAGGTTAGGTTGGGTTAGGTTTGGTGAGTTAAGCGAGTTTCGTGTATATTTTTGCAATGTCGATTTCTTTGATTTCGGTGATAGTAAGGCTTGGTTCGGTTAGGTTTGGTGAGGTAAGCGAGTTTTGTGTTTATTTTTGCATTGTTGAATTCTTTTATTTCGGTGATAGTTAGGCTAGGTTGGGTTAGGTATGGTTAGGTTTGCAAGTTTTGTGTTTATTTTTGCAATGTCGAATTCTTTGATTTCGGTGATGGTTAGGTTAGGTTGGGTTCGGTATGGTGAGGTAAGCGAGTTTTGTGTATATTTTTGCAATGTCGAATTCTTTGATTTCGGTGACGGTTAGGTTGGGTTGGGTTAGGTTTGTTGAGGTTAGTGAGTTTTGTGTAAATCTTAAAAACTCGAGTTTTTTGATTTCGGTGATGGTTAAGTTAGGTTACGTTAGGTTTGGTGAGTTAAGCGAGTTTTATGTATATTTTTGCAATGTCGAATTCTTTGATTTCGGTGATAGTTAGACTAGGTTGGGTTAGGTTTGGTGAGGTTAGCGAGTTATGTGAAAATCTCGAATTCTTTGATTTCGGTGTCGGTAAGGTTGGGTTGAGTAAGGTTTGGTGAAGTGAGCGAGTTTCGTGTATATTTTTGCAATGTCGAATTCTTTGATTTCGGTGATGGTATTGTAAGGTTGGGTTAGGTTTGGTGAGGTTAGTGGGTTTTGTGTATATTTTTGCGATGTCGAATTCTTTGATTTCGGTGATAGTTAGGCTAGGTTGGTTTAGGTTTGGTGAGGTAAGCGAGTTTCGTGTAATTTTTTGCAATGTCGAATTCTTTGATTTCGGTGATGGAAAGGTAAGGTTGGGTTAGGTTTGGTGAGGTAAGTGGGTTTTGTGTATATTTTTGCATTGTAGATGTCTTTGATTTCGGTGATCGTTAGGCTAGCTTGGGTTAGGTTTGGTGAGGTAAGCGAGTTTTGTGTATATTTTTGCAATGTCGAATTCTTTGATTTCGGTGATGGTTAGGTTAGGTTGGGTTAGGTTTAGTGAGGGAAGCGAGTTTTGTGTATATTTTTGCAATGTCGAATTCTTTGATTTCGGTGATGGTTAGGTTAGATTGGGTTAGGTTTGGTGAGGCTAGCGAGTTTTGTGTATTTTTTTGCATTGTCGAATTCTTTGATTTCGGTGATGGTTAGGTTAGGTTAGGTTAGGTTTGGTGAGGTAAGCGGGTTTTGGGTATATTTTTGCATTGTCGAATTCTTTGATTTCGGTGATGGTTAGGTTAGATTGGGTTAGGTTTGGTGAGGCTAGCGAGTTTTGTGTATATTTTTGCATTGTCGAATTCTTTGATTTCGGTGATAGTTATGCTAGGTTGGGTAAGGTTTGGTGAGGTTAGCGAGTTTAATTTTAATTTTTGCAATGTCGAATTCTTTGATTTCGGTGATGTTTACGTTAGGTTGGGTTAGGTTAAATGAGGAAAGCGAGGTTTGTGTATATTTTTGCGATGTCGAATTCTTTGATTTCGGTGACGGTTAGGTTAAGTTTGGTTAGGTTTGGTGAGTGAAGCGAGTTTCGTGTATATTTTTGCAATGTTGATTTTGATTTCGGTGACGGTTAGGTTGGGTTGAGTTAGGTTTAGTGAGGTAAGCGAGTTTTGTGTATTTTTTTGCAATGTCGAATTCTTTGATTTCGGTGACGGTTAGGTTGGGTTGGGTTAGGTTTGGTAAGGTTAGCGAGTTTTGTGTAAATCTTGAAAACTCGAGTTCTTTGATTTCGTTGATCGTTAAGTTAGGTTGGGTTAGGTTTGGTGAGTTAAGCGAGTTTCGTGTATATTTTTGCAATGTCGAATTCTTTGATTTCGGTGATGGTTTGATTTCGTTGATCGTTAAGTTAGGTTGGGTTAGGTTTGGTGAGTTAAGCGAGTTTCGTGTATATTTTTGCAATGTCGAATTCTTTGATTTCGGTGACGGTTAGGTTTGGTTGGGTTAGGTTTGGTGGGGTTAGCGAGTTTTGTGTATATTTGTGGGTTAGGTTTCGTGAGGTAAGCGAGATTTGTGTTAATCTTAAAAACTCGAATTCTTTGATTTCGGTGTTGGATAGGTTAGGTTGGGTTGGGTATGGTGAGGTAAGCGAGTTTTGTGTATATATTTGCAATGTCATATTCTTTGACTTCGGTGACGGTTAGGTTGGGTTGGGTTAGGTTTGGTGAGGTTAGCGAGATTTGTGTAAATCATACAATCTCGAATTCTTTGATTTCGGTGATGGTTAGGTTAGGTTAGGTTAGGTTTGGTGAGGTAAGCGGGTTTTGGGTATATTTTTGCATTGTCGAATTCTTTGATTTCGGTGATGGTTAGGTTAGATTGGGTTAGGTTTGGTGAGGCTAGCGAGTTTTGTGTATATTTTTGCATTGTCGAATTCTTTGATTTCGATGATAGTTATGCTAGGTTGGGTAAAGTTTGGTGAGGTTAGCGAGTTTAATTTTAATTTTTGCAATGTCGAATTCTTTGATTTCGGTGATGTTTACGTTAGGTTGGGTTAGGTTAAATGAGGAAAGCGAGGTTTGTGTATATTTTTGCGATGTCGAATTCTTTGATTTCGGTGACGGTTAGGTTAAGTTTGGTTAGGTTTGGTGAGTGAAGCGAGTTTCGTGTATATTTTTGCAATGTTGATTTTGATTTCGGTGACGGTTAGGTTGGGTTGAGTTAGGTTTAGTGAGGTAAGCGAGTTTTGTGTATTTTTTTGCAATGTCGAATTCTTTGATTTCGGTGACGGTTAGGTTGGGTTGGGTTAGGTTTGGTAAGGTTAGCGAGTTTTGTGTAAATCTTGAAAACTCGAGTTCTTTGATTTCGTTGATCGTTAAGTTAGGTTGGGTTAGGTTTGGTGAGTTAAGCGAGTTTCGTGTATATTTTTGCAATGTCGAATTCTTTGATTTCGGGGATGGTTTGATTTCGTTGATCGTTAAGTTAGGTTGGGTTAGGTTTGGTGAGTTAAGCGAGTTTCGTGTATAATTTTGCAATGTCGAATTCTTTGATTTCGGTGACGGTTAGGTTTGGTTGGGTTAGGTTTGGTGGGGTTAGCGAGTTTTGTGTATATTTTTGCAATATCGAATTCTCTGATTTCAGTGATGGTTATGTTAGGTTGGGATAGGTTTGGTAAGGTTAGCAAGTTTTGAGTATATTTTTGCATTGTCGAATTCTTTGATTTCGGTGACGGTAAGGTTAGGTTGGGTTAGGTTTGGTGTGGTAAGCGAGTTTCGTATATATTTTTGCAATGTCGAATTCTTTGATTTCGGTGATGGTTAGGCTAGGTTGGGTTAGGTTTGGTGAGGTGAGCGAGTTTTGTGTATATTTTTGCATTGTCGAATTCTTTGATTTCGGTGATAGTTATGCTAGGTTGGGTAAGGTTTGGTGAGATAAGCGAGTTTAATTTTAATTTTTGCAATGTCGAATTCTTTGATTTCGGTGATGTTTACGTTAGGTTGGGTTAGGTTAAATGAGGTAAGCGAGGTTTGTGTATATTTTTGCAATGTCGAATTCTTTGATTTCGGTGATGGTAAGGTTAGGTTGGGATAGGTTTGGTAAGGTTAGCGAGTTTTATGTATATTTTTGCAATGTCGAATTCTTTGATTTCGGTGATGGTTAGGTTAGGTTGGCTTAGGTTTGGTGAGGTAAGCGAGTTTTGTGTAAATTTTAAAATCTCGATTTTTTTGATTTCGGTGATGGTTAGGTTAGGTTGGGTTAGGTTTGGTGAGTTAAGCGAGTTTCGTGTATATTTTTGCAATGTCGATTTCTTTGATTTCGGTGATAGTAAGGCTTGGTTCGGTTAGGTTTGGTGAGGTAAGCGAGTTTTGTGTTTATTTTTGCATTGTTGAATTCTTTTATTTCGGTGATAGTTAGGCTAGGTTGGGTTAGGTATGGTGAGGTTTGCAAGTTTTGTGTTTATTTTTGCAATGTCGAATTCTTTGATTTCGGTGATGGTTAGGTTAGGTTGGGTTAGGTTTCGTGAGGTAAGCGAGATTTGTGTTAATCTTAAAAACTCGAATTCTTTGATTTCGGTGTTGGATAGGTTAGGTTGGGTTGGGTATGGTGAGGTAAGCGAGTTTTGTGTATATATTTGCAATGTCATATTCTTTGACTTCGGTGACGGTTAGGTTGGGTTGGGTTAGGTTTGGTGAGGTTAGCGAGATTTGTGTAAATCATACAATCTCGAATTCTTTGATTTCGGTGATGGTTAGGTTAGGTTAGGTTAGGTTTGGTGAGGTAAGCGGGTTTTGGGTATATTTTTGCATTGTCGAATTCTTTGATTTCGGTGATGGTTAGGTTAGATTGGGTTAGGTTTGGTGAGGCTAGCGAGTTTTGTGTATATTTTTGCATTGTCGAATTCTTTGATTTCGGTGATAGTTATGCTAGGTTGGGTAAGGTTTGGTGAGGTTAGCGAGTTTAATTTTAATTTTTGCAATGTCGAATTCTTTGATTTCGGTGATGTTTACGTTAGGTTGGGTTAGGTTAAATGAGGAAAGCGAGGTTTGTGTATATTTTTGCGATGTCGAATTCTTTGATTTCGGTGACGGTTAGGTTAAGTTTGGTTAGGTTTGGTGAGTGAAGCGAGTTTCGTGTATATTTTTGCAATGTTGATTTTGATTTCGGTGACGGTTAGGTTGGGTTGAGTTAGGTTTAGTGAGGTAAGCGAGTTTTGTGTATTTTTTTGCAATGTCGAATTCTTTGATTTCGGTGACGGTTAGGTTGGGTTGGGTTAGGTTTGGTAAGGTTAGCGAGTTTTGTGTAAATCTTGAAAACTCGAGTTCTTTGATTTCGTTGATCGTTAAGTTAGGTTGGGTTAGGTTTGGTGAGTTAAGCGAGTTTCGTGTATATTTTTGCAATGTCGAATTCTTTGATTTCGGTGACGGTTAGGTTTGGTTGGGTTAGGTTTGGTGGGGTTAGCGAGTTTTGTGTATATTTTTGCAATATCGAATTCTCTGATTTCAGTGATGGTTATGTTAGGTTGGGATAGGTTTGGTAAGGTTAGCAAGTTTTGAGTATATTTTTGCATTGTCGAATTCTTTGATTTCGGTGACGGTAAGGTTAGGTTGGGTTAGGTTTGGTGTGGTAAGCGAGTTTCGTATATATTTTTGCAATGTCGAATTCTTTGATTTCGGTGATGGTTAGGCTAGGTTGGGTTAGGTTTGGTGAGGTTAGCGAGTTTTGTGTATATTTTTGCATTGTCGAATTCTTTGATTTCGGTGATGGTAAGGTTAGGTTGGGATAGGTTTGGTAAGGTTAGCGAGTTTTATGTATATTTTTGCAATGTCGAATTCTTTGATTTCGGTGATGGTTAGGTTAGGTTGGGTTAGGTTTGGTGAGGTAAGTGAGTTTTGTTTAAATTTTAAAATCTCGATTTTTTTGATTTCGGTGATGGTTAGGTTAGGTAAGGTTAGGTTTTGTGAGTTACGCGAGTTTCGTGTATATTTTTGCAATGTCGAATTCTTTGATTTCGGTGATGGTTAGGTTAGGTTGGCTTAGGTTTGGTGAGGTAAGCGAGTTTTGTGTAAATTTTAAAATCTCGATTTTTTTGATTTCGGTGATGGTTAGGTTAGGTTGGGTTAGGTTTGGTGAGTTAAGCGAGTTTCGTGTATATTTTTGCAATGTCGATTTCTTTGATTTCGGTGATGGTTAGGTTAGGTTTGGTTCGGTATGGTGAGGTAAGCGAGTTTTGTGTATATTTTTGCAATGTCGAATTCTTTGATTTCGGTGATGGTTAGGTTAGGTTGGGTTAGGTTTGGTGAGGGAAGCGAGTTTTGTGTATATTTTTGCAATGTTGAATTCTTTTATTTCGGTGATAGTTAGGCTAGGTTGGGTTAGGTTTGGTGAGGTTTGCAAGTTTTGTGTATATTTTTGCAATGTCGAATTCTTTGATTTCGGTGATGGTTAGGTTACGTTGGGTTAGGTTTTGTGAGGGAAGCGAGTTTTGTGTATATTTTTGCAATGTCGAATTCTTTGATTTCGGTGAATGTTAGGTTAGATCGGGTTAGTTTTGGTGAGGCTAGCGAGTTTTGTGTATATTTTTGCAATGTCGAATTCTTTGATTTCGGTGATGGTTAGGTTAGGTTGGGTTAGGTTTGGTGAGGCTAGCGAGTTTTGTGTATATTTTTGCATTGTCGAATTCTTTGATTTCGGTGATGGTTAGGTTATGTTGGGTTAGGTTTGGTGAGTAACGCGAGATTCGTGTATATTTTTGCAATGTCGAATTCTTTGATTTCGGTGATGGTTAGGTTAGGTTGGGTTAGGTTTGGTGAGGATAGCGAGTTTTGTTTAAATTTTAAAATCTCGATTTTTTTGATTTCGGTGATGGTTAGGTTAGGTTGGGTTAGGTTTGGTGAGTTAAGCGAGTTTCGTGTATATTTTTGCAATGTCGATTTCTTTGATTTCGGTGATGGTTAGGTTAGGTTTGGTTCGGTATGGTGAGGTAAGCGAGTTTTGTGTATATTTTTGCAATGTCGAATTCTTTGATTTCGGTGATGGTTAGGTTAGGTTGGGTTAGGTTTGGTGAGGGAAGCGAGTTTTGTGTATATTTTTGCAATGTTGAATTCTTTTATTTCGGTGATAGTTAGGCTAGGTTGGGTTAGGTTTGGTGAGGTTTGCAAGTTTTGTGTTTATTTTTGCAATGTCGAATTCTTTGATTTCGGTGATGGTTAGGTTAGGTTGGGTTCGGTATGGTGAGGTAAGCGAGTTTTGTGTATATTTTTGCAATGTCGAATTCTTTGATTTCGGTGATGGTTAGGTTAGGTTGGCTTAGGTTTAGTGAGGGAAGCGAGTTTTGTGTATATTTTTGCAATGTCGAATTCTTTGATTTCGGTGATGGTTAGGTTAGATTGGGTTAGGTTTGGTGAGGCTAGCGAGTTTTGTGTATATTTTTGCATTGTCGAATTCTTTGATTTCGGTGATAGTTATGCTAGGTTGGGTAAGGTTTGGTGAGGTAAGCGAGTTTAATTTTAATTTTTGCAATGTCGAATTCTTTGATTTCGGTGATGGTAAGGTTAGGTTGGGATAGGTTTGGTAAGGTTAGCGAGTTTTATGTATATTTTTGCAATGTCGAATTCTTTGATTTCGGTAAAAGTTAGGCTAGGTTGGGTTAGGTTTGGTGAGGTTAGCGAGTTTTGTGTATATTTTTAAAATGTCGAATTCTTTGATTTCGGTTAGAGTAAGGCTAGGTTGGGTTAGGTTTTGTGAGGTTAGCGGGTTTTGGGTATATTTTTGCATTGTCGAATTCTTTGATTTCGGTGAAAGTTAGGCTAGGTTAGGTTAGTTTTGGTGAGGTAAGCGAGTTTTGTTTAAATTTTAAAATCTCAAATTCTTTGATTTCGGTGATGGTTAGGTTATGTTAGGTTAGGTTTGGTGAGTATCGCGAGTTTCGTGTATATTTTTGCAATGTCGAATTCCTTGATTTCGGTGACAGTAAGGCTAGGTTGGGTTAGGTCTTGTGAGGTTAGCAAGTTATGTGAAAATCTAAAAATCTCGAATTCTTTGATTTCGGTGACGGTTAGGTTGGGTTGGGTTAGGTTTGGTGAGGTAAGCGAGTTTTGTGTATATTTTTGCATTGTCGAATTCTTTGACTTCGGTGACGGTTAGGTTGGGTTGGGTTAGGTTTGGTGAGGATAGCGAGTTCTGTGTAAATCTTCAAAACTCGAGTTCTTTGATTTCGTTGATCATTAAGTTAGGTTGGGTTAGGTTTGGTGAGTTAAGCGAGTTTCGTGTATATTTTTGCAATGTCGAATTCTTTGATTTCAGTGACAGTTAGGCTAGGTTGGGTTAGGTCTTGTGAGGTTAGCAAGTTATGTGAAAATCTAAAAATCTCAAATTCTTTGATTTCGGTGTCGGTTAGGTTGGGTTGGGTTAGGTTTAGTGAGGTTAGCGAGTTTTGTGTATATTTTTGCATTGTCGAATTCTTTGACTTCGGTGACGGTTAGGTTGGGTTGGGTTAGGTTTGGTGAGGTTAGCGATATTTGTGTAAATCTTAAAAACTCGAGTTCTTTGATTTCGGTGTTGGAAAGGTTAGGTTGGGTTGGTTATGGTGAGGTAAGCGAGTTTTGTGTATATTTTTGCAATGTCGAATTCTTTGACTTCGGTGACGTTTAGGTTGGGTTGGATTAGGTTTGGTGAGGTTAGCGAGATTTGTGTAAATCATACAATCTCGAATTCTTTGATTTCGGTGATGTTTAGGTTAGGTTGGATTAGGTTTGGTGAGTTTAGCGAGTTTCGTGTATATTTTAAAAACTCGAATTCTCTGATTTCGGTGATGGTTAGGTTAGGTTGGGTTAGTTTTGGTGAGGTAAGCGAGTTTGGTTTAAATTTTAAAATCTCGAATTCTTTGATTTCGGTGATGGTTAGGTTAGGTTAAGTTAGGTTTGGTGAGGTTAGCGAGTTTTGTGTATTATTTTGCATTGTCGAATTCTTTTATTTCGGTGAAAGTTAGGTTAGGTTGGGTTAGGTTTGGTGAGGTAAGCGGGTTTTGGGTATATTTTTGCATTGTCGAATTCTTTGATTTCGGTGATGGTAAGGTTAGGTTGGGTTAGGTTTAGTGAGGTAAGCGAGTTTTGTATATATTTTTGCAATGTCGTATTCTTTGATTTCGGTGACGGTTAGGTTGGTTTGGGTTAGGTTTGGTAAGGTAAGCGAGTTTTGTATATATTTTTGCAATATCGAATTATTTGATTTCGGTGATGGTTATGTTAGGTTGGGATAGGTTTGGTAAGGTTAGCGAGTTTTGTGTATATTTTTGCATTGTCGAATTCTTTAATTTCGGTGATAGTTAGGCTTGGTTGGGTTAGGTTTGGTAAGGTTAGCGAGTTTTGTGTTTATTTTTGCAATGTCGAATTCTTTGATTTCGGTGATGGTTTGGTTAGGTTGGGTTAGGTTTAGTAAGGTAAGCGAGTTTTGTGTATATTTTTGCAATGTCGATTTCTTTGATTTCGGTGATAGTTAGGCTAGGTTGGGTTAGGTTTGGTGAAGTTAGCGAGTTTTGTGTATATTTTTAATATGTCGATCTTTTTGATTTCGGTTAAAGTAAGGCTCGGTTGGGTTAGGTTCTGTGAGGTTAGCGATTTTTGTGAAAATTTTACAATCTCGAATTCTTTGATTTCGGTGACGGTTAGGTTGGGTTGGGTTAGGTTTGGTGAGGTAAGCGAGTTTTGTGTATATTTTTGCATTGTCGAATTCTTTGACTTCGGTGACGGTTAGGTTGGGTTGGGTTAGGTTTCGTGAGGTAAGCGAGATTTGTGTTAATCTTAAAAACTCGAATTCTTTGATTTCGGTGTTGGATAGGTTAGGTTGGGTTGGGTATGGTGAGGTAAGCGAGTTTTGTGTATATATTTGCAATGTCATATTCTTTGACTTCGGTGACGGTTAGGTTGGGTTGGGTTAGGTTTGGTGAGGTTAGCGAGATTTGTGTAAATCATACAATCTCGAATTCTTTGATATCGGTGATGGTTAGGTTAGGTTAGGTTAGGTTTGGTGAGGTAAACTGGTTTTGGGTATATTTTTGCTTTGTCGAATTCTTTGATTTCGGTGATGGTAAGGTTAGGTTGGGTTAGGTTTGGTGAGGTAAGCGAGTTTTGTTTAAATTTTAAAATCTCGAATTCTTTGATTTCGGTGATGGTTAGGTTAGGTTGGGTTAGGTTAAGTGAGGTATGCGAGTTTTGTGTATATTTTTGCAATGTCGAATTCTTTGATTTCGGTGACGGTTAGGTTGGGTTGGGTTTGGTTTGGTGAGGTTAGCGAGTTTTGTGTATATTTTTGCAGTGTCGAATTCTTTGACTTCGGTGACGGTTAGGTTGGGTTGGGTTAGGTTTGGTTAGGTTAGCGAGTTTTGTGTAAATCTTAAAAACTTGAGTTCTTTGATTTCGGTGATGTTTAGGTTAGGTTAGATTAGGTTTGGTGAGGTTAGCGAGTTTCGTGTATATTTTAAAAACTCGAATTCTCTGATTTCGGTGATGGTTAGGTTAGGTTGGGTTAGTTTTGGTGAGGTAAGCGAGTTTTGTTTAAATTTTAAAATCTCGAATTCTTTGATTTCGGTGATGGTTAGGTTGGTTGGGTTAGGTTTGATGAGTTAAGCGAGTTTCGTGTATATTTTTGCAATGTCGAATTCTTTGATTTCGGTGACGGTTAGGTTTGGTTGGGTTAGGTTTGGTGGGGTTAGCGAGTTTTGTGTATATTTTTGCAATATCGAATTCTCTGATTTCAGTGATGGTTATGTTAGGTTGGGATAGGTTTGGTAAGGTTAGCAAGTTTTGTGTATATTTTTGCATTGTCGAATTCTTTGATTTCGGTGACGGTAAGGTTAGGTTGGGTTAGGTTTGGTGTGGTAAGCGAGTTTCGTGTATATTTTTGCAATGTCGAATTCTTTGATTTCGGTGATGGTTAGGCTAGGTTGGGTTAGGTTTGGTGAGGTAAGCGAGTTTTGTGTATATTTTTGCAATGTCGCATTCTTTGATTTCGAAGATGGTTAGGTTAGGTTGGGTTAGGTTTAGTGAGGGAAGCGAGTTTTGTGTATATTTTTGCAATGTCGAATTCTTTGATTTCGGTGATGGTTAGGTTAGATTGGGTTAGGTTTGGTGAGGCTAGCGAGTTTTGTGTATATTTTTGCATTGTCGAATTCTTTGATTTCGGTGATGGTTAGGTTATGTTGGGTTAGGTTTGGTGAGTAACGCGAGATTCGTGTATATTTTTGCAATGTCGAATTCTTTGATTTCGGTGATGGTTAGGTTAGGTTGGGTTAGGTTTGGTGAGGATAGCGAGTTTTGTTTAAATTTTAAAATCTCGATTTTTTTGATTTCGGTGATGGTTAGGTTAGGTTGGGTTAGGTTTGGTGAGTTAAGCGAGTTTCGTGTATATTTTTGCAATGTCGATTTCTTTGATTTCGGTGATGGTTAGGTTAGGTTGGGTTCGGTATGGTGAGGTAAGCGAGTTTTGTGTATATTTTTGCAATGTCGAATTCTTTGATTTCGGTGATGGTTAGGTTAGGTTGGGTAAGGTTTGGTGAGGGAAGCGAGTTTTGTGTATATTTTTGCAATGTTGAATTCTTTTATTTCGGTGATAGTTTGGCTAGGTTGGGTTAGGTTTGGTGAGGTTTGCAAGTTTTGTGTTTATTTTTGCAATGTCGAATTCTTTGATTTCGGTGATGGTTAGGTTAGGTTGGGTTCGGTATGGTGAGGTAAGCGAGTTTTGTGTATATTTTTGCAATGTCGAATTCTTTGATTTCGGTGATGGTTAGGTTAGGTTGGCTTAGGTTTAGTGAGGGAAGCGAGTTTTGTGTATATTTTTGCAATGTCGAATTCTTTGATTTCGGTGATGGTTAGGTTAGATTGGGTTAGGTTTTGTGAGGCTAGCGAGTTTTGTGTATATTTTTGCATTGTCGAATTCTTTGATTTCGGTGATAGTTATGCTAGGTTGGGTAAGGTTTGGTGAGGTAAGCGAGTTTAATTTTAATTTTTGCAATGTCGAATTCTTTGATTTCGGTGATGTTTACGTTAGGTTGGGTTAGGTTAAATGAGGAAAGCGAGGTTTGCGTATATTTTTGCAATGTCGAATTCTTTGATTTCGGTGATGGTAAGGTTAGGTTGGGATAGGTTTGGTAAGGTTAGCGAGTTTTATGTATATTTTTGCAATGTTGAATTCTTTGATTTCGGTAAAAGTTAGGCTAGGTTGGGTTAGGTTTGGTGAGGTTAGCGAGTTTTGTGTATATTTTTAAAATGTCGAATTCTTTGATTTCGGTTAGAGTAAGGCTAGGTTGGGTTAGGTTTTGTGAGGTTAGCGGGTTTTGGGTATATTTTTGCATTGTCGAATTCTTTGATTTCGGTGAAAGTTAGGCTAGGTTAGGTTAGTTTTGGTGAGGTAAGCGAGTTTTGTTTAAATTTTAAAATCTCAAATTCTTTGATTTCGGTGATGGTTAGGTTATGTTAGGGTAGGTTTAGTGAGTTACGCGAGTTTCGTGTATATTTTTGCAATGTCGAATTCTTTGATTTCGGTGATGGTTAGGTTAGGTTGGGTTAGGTTTGGTGAGGTAAGCAAGTTTTGTTTAAATTTTAAAATGTCGATTTTTTTGATAACGGTGATGGTTAGGTTAGGTTGGGTTAGGTTTGGTGAGTAAAGCGAGTTTCGTGTATATTTTTGCAATGTCGATTTCTTTGATTTCGGTGATAGTAAGGCTTGGTTCGGTTAGGTTTGGTGAGGTTAGCGAGTTTTGTGTATATTTTTTCATTGTTGAATTCTTTGATTTCGGTGACGGTTAGGTTGGGTTGGGTTAGGTTTGGTGAGGTTAGTGAGTTTTGTGTAAATCTTAAAAACTCGAGTTTTTTGATTTCGGTGATGGTTAAGTTAAGTTACGTTAGGTTTGGTGAGTTAAGCGAGTTTTATGTATATTTTTGCAATGTCGAATTCTTTGATTTCGGTGATGGTTAGGTTAGGTTGTGTTAGAATTGGTGAGGTTAGCGAATTTTTTGTATATTTTTGCAATGTCGAATTCTTTGATTTCGGTGATAGTTAGGCTAGGTTGGGTTAGGTTTGGTGAGGTTAGCGAGTCATGTGAAAATCTGAAAATCTCGAATTCTTTGATTTCGGTGTCGGTAAGGTTGGGTTTAGTAAGGTTTGGTGAAGTGAGCGAGTTTCGTGTATATTTTTGCAATGTCGAATTCTTTGATTTCGGTGATGGTTAGGCTAGGTTGGGTTAGGTTTGGTGAGGTAAGCGAGTTTTGTGTATATTTTTGCAATGTCGCATTCTTTGATTTCGAAGATGGTTAGGTTAGGTTGGGTTAGGTTTAGTGAGGGAAGCGAGTTTTGTGTATATTTTTGCAATGTCGAATTCTTTGATTTCGGTGATGGTTAGGTTAGATTGGGTTAGGTTTGGTGAGGCTAGCGAGTTTTGTGTATATTTTTGCATTGTCGAATTCTTTGATTTCGGTGATGGTTAGGATATGTTGGGTTAGGTTTGGTGAGTAACGCGAGATTCGTGTATATTTTTGCAATGTCGAATTCTTTGATTTCGGTGATGGTTAGGTTAGGTTGGCTTAGGTTTAGTGAGGGAAGCGAGTTTTGTGTATATTTTTGCAATGTCGAATTCTTTGATTTCGGTGATGGTTAGGTTAGATTGGGTTAGGTTTGGTGAGGCTAGCGAGTTTTGTGTATATTTTTGCATTGTCGAATTCTTTGATTTCGGTGATAGTTAAGCTAGGTTGGGTTAGTTTTGGTGAGGTAAGCGAGTTTTGTGTATATTTTTGCAATGTCGAATTCTTTGATTTCGGTGATGGTTAGGTTAGGTTGGGATAGGTTTGGTAAGGTTAGCGAGTTTTATGTATATTTTTGCATTGTCGAATTCTTTGATTTCGGTGAAAGTTAGGCTAGGTTGGGTTAGGTTTTGTGAGGTTAGCGATTTTTGTGAAAATCTAACATTCTCGAATTCTTTGATTTTGGTGACGGTTAGCTTGGGTTGGGTTAGGTTTGGTAAGGTAAGCGAGTTTTGTGTATATTTTTGCAATGTCGAATTCTTTGATTTCGGTGATAGTTAGGCTAAGTTGGGTTAGGTTTGGTGAGGTTAGCGAGTTTTGTGTATATTTTTGCATTGTCGAATTCTTTGATTTCGGTGACGGTAAGGTTAGGTTGGGTTAGGTTTGGTGTGGTAAGCGAGTTTCGTGTATATTTTTGCAATGTCGAATTCTTTGATTTCGGTAATGGGTAGGTTAGGTTATGTTAGGATTGGTGAGGTAAGCGAGATTTGTGTATATTTTTGCATTGTCGAATTCTTTGATTTCGGTGATAGTTAGGCTAGGTTGGGTAAGATTTGGTGAGGTTAGCGAGTTTTGTGTATATTTTTGCAATGTCGAATTCTTTGATTTCGGTGATGGCTAGGTTAGGTTGGGTTAGGTTTGGTGAGGTGAGCGGGTTTTGTGTATATTTTTGCGATATCGAATTCTTTGATTTCGGTGATAGTTAGGCTAGGTTGGGTGAAGTTTGGTTAGGTTTGCGAGTTTTGTGTATATTTTTGCTTTGTCGAATTCTTTGATTTCGGTGATAGTTAGGCTAGGTTGGGTGAAGTTTGGTTAGGTTTGCGAGTTTTGTGTATACTTTTGCAATGTCGAATTCTTTGATTTCGGTGATGGTTAGGTTAGGTTGGGATAGGTTTGGTAAGGTTAGCGAGTTTAATGTATATTTTTGCATTGTCGAATTCTTTGATTTCGGTGAAAGTTAGGCTAGGTTGGGTTAGGTTTTGGAGGTTAGGGAGTTTTGTGTATATTTTTGCATTGTCGAATTCTTTGATTTCGGTTAGAGTAAGGCTAGGTTGGGTTAGGTTTTGTGAGGTTAGCGATTTTTGTGAAAATCTTACATTCTCGAATTCTTTGATTTTGGTGACGGTTAGCTTGGGTTGGGTTAGGTTTGGTAAGGTTAGCGAGTTTTGTGTATATTTTTGCAATGTCGAATTCTTTGATTTCGGTGATAGTTAGCAAGGTTGGGTTAGGTTTGGTGAGGTTAGCGAGTTTTGTGTATATTTTTGCATTGTCGAATTCTTTGATTTCGGTGACGGTAAGGTTAGGTTGGGTTAGGTTTGGTGTGGTAAGCGAGTTTCGTGTATATTTTTGCAATGTCGAACTCCTTTATTTCGGTAATGGGTAGGTTAGGTTATGTTTAAATATGTGAGGTAAGCGAGATTTGTGTATATTTTTGCATTGTCGAATTCTTTGATTTCGGTGATAGTTAGGCTCGGTTGGGTTAGGTTTGGTGAGGTTAGCGAGTTTTGTGTATATTTTTGCGATGTCGAATTCTTTGATTTCGGTGATAGTTAGGCTAGGTTGGGTTAGGTTTGGTGAGGTAAGCGAGTTTTGTGTATATTTTTGCATTGTCGAATTCTTTGATTTCGGTGAATATTAGGTTAGATCGGGTTAGTTTTGGTGAGGCTAGCGAGTTTTGTGTATATTTTTGCATTGTCGAATTCTTTGATTTCGGTGATGGTTAGGTTAGGTTGGGATAGGTTTGGTAAGGTTAGCGAGTTTTATGTTTATTTTTGCATTGTTGAATTCTTTGATTTCGGTGAAAGTTAGGCTAGGTTGGGTTAGGTTTGGTGAGGTTAGCGAGTTTTGTGTATATTTTTGCATTGTCAAATTCGTTGATTTCGGTTAGAGTAAGGCTAGGTTGGGTTAGGTTTTGTGAGGTGAACGATTTTTGTGAAAATCTTACATTCTTGAATTCTTTGAATTTGGTGACGGTTAGCTTGGGTTGGGTTAGGTTTGGTAAGGTTAGCGAAATTTGTGTATATTTTTGCAATGTCGAATTCTTTGATTTCGGTGATAGTTAGGCTAGGTTGGGTTAGGTTTGGTGAGGTAAGCGAGTTTTGTGTATATTTTGCATTGTCAAATTCTTTGATTTCGGTGACGGTAAGGTTAGGTTGGGTTAGGTTTGGTGTGGTAAGCGAGTTTCGTGTATATTTTTGCAATGTCGAATTCTTCGATTTCGGTAATGGGAAGGTTAGGTTGGGTTAGGATTAATGAGGTAAGCGAGATTTGTGTATATTTTTGCATTGTCGAATTCTTTGATTTCGGTGATAGTTAGGCTAGGTTGGGTAAGGTTTTGTGAGATAAGCAAGTTTTGTTAAAATCTTAAAATCTCGAATTCTTTGATTTCGGTGATGGTTAGGCTAGGTTGGGTAAGGTTTGGTGAGGTAAGCGAGTTTTGTGTATATTTTTGCAATGTCGAATTCTTTGATTTCGGTGATGGTTAGGTTAGGTTGGGATAGGTTTAGTGAGGGAAGCGAGTTTTGTGTATATTTTTGCAATGTCGAATTCTATGATTTCGGTGATGGTTAGGTTAGATTGGGTTAGGTTTGGTGAGGCTAGCGAGTTTTGTGTATATTTTTGCATTGTCGAATTCTTTGATTTCAGTGATAGTTATGCTAGGTTGGGTAAGGTTTGGTGAGGTTAGCGAGTTTTGTGTATATTTTTGCATTGTCGAATTCTTTGATTTTGGTGTAAGTTAGGATAGGTTGGGTTAGATTTGGTGAGGTTAGCGAAATTTGTTTTAATTTTTGCAATGTCGAATTCTTTGATTTCGGTGATAGTTAGGCTAGGTTGGGTGAGGTTTAGTTAGGTTAGCGAGTTTTGTGTATATTTTTGCATTGTCGAATTATTTGATTTTGGTGTTGGTTAGGTAAGGTTAAATTAGGTTTGGTGAGGTTAGCGGGTTTTGTGTATATTTTTGCATTGTCGATTTCTTTGATTTTGGTGTAAGTTAGGTTAGGTTGGGTTAGGTTTGGTGAGGTTAGCGAAATTTGTTTTAATTTTTGCAATGTCGAATTCTTTGATTTCGGTGATGTTTAGGTTAGGTTGGGTTAGGTTAAATGAGGTAAGCGAGTTTTGTGTATAATTTTGCATTGTCGAATTCTTTGATTTCGGTGACGGTAAGGTTAGGTTGGGTTAGGTTTGGTGTGGTAAGCGAGTTTCGTGTATATTTTTGCAATGTCGAATTCTTTGATTTCGGTGAAAGTTAGGCTAGGTTGGGTTAGGTTTTGTGAGGTTAGCGATTTATGTGAAATTCTAACAATCTCGAATTCTTTGATTTCGGTGACGGTTATGTTGGGTTGAGTTAGGTTTGGTGAGGTAAGCGAGTATCGTGTATATTTTTGCAATGTCGTATTCTTTGATTTCGGTGATGGTTAGGTTAGGTTGGGTTAGGTTTGGTGAGGTAAGCGAGATTTGTGTATATTTTTGCATTGTCGAATTCTTTGATTTCGGTGATAGTTAGGCTAGGTTGGGTAAGGTTTTGTGAGATAAGCAAGTTTTGTTAAAATCTTAAAATCTCGAATTCTTTGATTTCAGTGATGGTTAGGCTAGGTTGGGTTAGGTTTGGTGAGGTTAGCGAGTTTTGTGTATATTTTTGCATTGTCGATTTCTTTGTATTGGGTGATAGTTAGGCTAGGTTGGGTTAGGTTTGGTGAGGTAAGCGAGTTTTGTGTATATTTTTGCATTGTCGACTTCTTTGATTTCGTTGATGGTTAGGTTAGGTTGGGTTAGGTTTGGTGAGGTAAGCGGGTTTTGTGTATATTTTTGCATTGTCGAATTCTTTAATTTCGGTGATAGTTAGGCTACGTTGGGTTAGGTTTGGTGAGGTAAGCGAGTTTTGTGTATATTTTTGCAATGTCGAATTCTTTGATTTCGGTGATGGTTAGGTTAGGTTGGGTTAGGTTTAGTGAGGGAAGCGAGTTTTGTGTATATTTTTGCATAGTCGAATTCTTTGATTTCGGTGATGGTTAGGTTAGATTGGGTAAGGTTTTGTGAGATAAGCAAGTTTTGTTAAAATCTTAAAATCTCGAATTCTTTGATTTCGGTGATGGTTAGGCTAGGTTGGGTAAGCTTTGCTGAGGTAAGCGAGTTTTGTGTATATTTTTGCAATGTCGAATTCTTTGATTTCGGTGATGGTTAGGTTAGGTTGGGATAGGTTTAGTGAGGGAAGCGAGTTTTGTGTATATTTTTGCAATGTCGAATTCTATGATTTCGGTGATGGTTAGGTTAGATTGGGTTAGGTTTGGTGAGGCTAGCGAGTTTTGTGTATATTTTTGCATTGTCGAATTCTTCGATTTCAGTGATAGTTATGCTAGGTTGGGTAAGGTTTGGTGAGGTTAGCGAGTTTTGTGTATATTTTTGCATTGTCGAATTCTTTGATTTTGGTGTAAGTTAGGATAGGTTGGGTTAGATTTGGTGAGGTTAGCGAAATTTGTTTTAATTTTTGCAATGTCGAATTCTTTGATTTCGGTGATAGTTAGGCTAGGTTGGGTGAGGTTTAGTTAGGTTAGCGAGTTTTGTGTATATTTTTGCATTGTCGAATTATTTGATTTTGGTGTTGGTTAGGTAAGGTTAAATTAGGTTTGGTGAGGTTAGCGGGTTTTGTGTATATTTTTGCATTGTCGATTTCTTTGATTTTGGTGTAAGTTAGGTTAGGTTGGGTTAGGTTTGGTGAGGTTAGCGAAATTTGTTTTAATTTTTGCAATGTCGAATTCTTTGATTTCGGTGATGTTTAGGTTAGGTTGGGTTAGGTTAAATGAGGTAAGCGAGTTTTGTGTATAATTTTGCATTGTCGAATTCTTTGATTTCGGTGACGGTAAGGTTAGGTTGGGTTAGGTTTGGTGTGGTAAGCGAGTTTCGTGTATATTTTTGCAATGTCGAATTCTTTGATTTCGGTGAAAGTTAGGCTAGGTTGGGTTAGGTTTTGTGAGGTTAGCGATTTATGTGAAATTCTAACAATCTCGAATTCTTTGATTTCGGTGACGGTTATGTTGGGTTGAGTTAGGTTTGGTGAGGTAAGCGAGTATCGTGTATATTTTTGCAATGTCGTATTCTTTGATTTCGGTGATGGTTAGGTTATGTTGTGTTAGGTTTGGTGAGGTAAGCGAGATTTGTGTATATTTTTGCATTGTCGAATTCTTTGATTTCGGTGATAGTTAGGCTAGGTTGGGTAAGGTTTTGTGAGATAAGCAAGTTTTGTTAAAATCTTAAAATCTCGAATTCTTTGATTTCAGTGATGGTTAGGCTAGGTTGGGTTAGGTTTGGTGAGGTTAGCGAGTTTTGTGTAATATTTTTGCATTGTCGATTTCTTTGTATTGGGTGATAGTTAGGCTAGGTTGGGTTAGGTTTGGTGAGGTAAGCGAGTTTTGTGTATATTTTTGCATTGTCGACTTCTTTGATTTCGTTGATGGTTAGGTTAGGTTGGGTTAGGTTTGGTGAGGTTAGCGAAATTTGTTTTAATTTTTGCAATGTCGAATTCTTTGATTTCGGTGATGTTTAGGTTAGGTTGGGTTAGGTTAAATGAGGTAAGCGAGTTTTGTGTATATTTTTGCATTGTCGAATTCTTTGATTTTGGTGTAAGTTAGGATAGGTTGGGTTAGATTTGGTGAGGTTAGCGAAATTTGTTTTAATTTTTGCAATGTCGAATTCTTTGATTTCGGTGACGGTAAGGTTAGGTTGGGTTAGGTTTGGTGTGGTAAGCGAGTTTCGTGTATATTTTTGCAATGTCGAATTCTTTGATTTCGGTGAAAGTTAGGCTAGGTTGGGTTAGGTTTTGTGAGGTTAGCGATTTATGTGAAATTCTAACAATCTCGAATTCTTTGATTTCGGTGACGGTTATGTTGGGTTGAGTTAGGTTTGGTGAGGTAAGCGAGTATCGTGTATATTTTTGCAATGTCGTATTCTTTGATTTCGGTGATGGTTAGGTTATGTTGGGTTAGGTTTGGTGAGGTAAGCGAGATTTGTGTATATTTTTGCATTGTCGAATTCTTTGATTTCGGTGATAGTTAGGCTAGGTTGGGTAAGGTTTTGTGAGATAAGCAAGTTTTGTTAAAATCTTAAAATCTCGAATTCTTTGATTTCAGTGATGGTTAGGCTAGGTTGGGTTAGGTTTGGTGAGGTTAGCGAGTTTTGTGTATATTTTTGCATTGTCGATTTCTTTGTATTGGGTGATAGTTAGGCTAGGTTGGGTTAGGTTTGGTGAGGTAAGCGAGTTTTGTGTATATTTTTGCATTGTCGACTTCTTTGATTTTGTTGATGGTTAGGTTAGGTTGGGTTAGGTTTGGTGAGGTAAGCGGGTTTTGTGTATATTTTTGCATTGTCGAATTCTTTAATTTCGGTGATAGTTAGGCTACGTTGGGTTAGGTTTGGTGAGGTAAGCGAGTTTTGTGTATATTTTTGCAATGTCGAATTCTTTGATTTCGGTGATGGTTAGGTTAGGTTGGGTTAGGTTTAGTGAGGGAAGCGAGTTTTGTGTATATTTTTGCATAGTCGAATTCTTTGATTTCGGTGATGGTTAGGTTAGATTGGGTAAGGTTTTGTGAGATAAGCAAGTTTTGTTAAAATCTTAAAATCTCGAATTCTTTGATTTCGGTGATGGTTAGGCTAGGTTGGGTAAGGTTTGGTGAGGTAAGCGAGTTTTGTGTATATTTTTGCAATGTCGAATTCTTTGATTTCGGTGATGGTTAGGTTAGGTTGGGATAGGTTTAGTGAGGGAAGCGAGTTTTGTGTATATTTTTGCAATGTCGAATTCTATGATTTCGGTGATGGTTAGGTTAGATTGGGTTAGGTTTGGTGAGGCTAGCGAGTTTTGTGTATATTTTTGCATTGTCGAATTCTTTGATTTCAGTGATAGTTATGCTAGGTTGGGTAAGGTTTGGTGAGGTTAGCGAGTTTTGTGTATATTTTTGCATTGTCGAATTCTTTGATTTTGTTGTAAGTTAGGATAGGTTGGGTTAGATTTAGTGAGGTTAGCGAAATTTGTTTTAATTTTTGCAATGTCGAATTCTTTGATTTCGGTGATAGTTAGGCTAGGTTGGGTGAGGTTTAGTTAGGTTAGCGAGTTTTGTGTATATTTTTGCATTGTCGAATTATTTGATTTTGGTGTTGGTTAGGTAAGGTTAAATTAGGTTTGGTGAGGTTAGCGGGTTTTGTGTATATTTTTGCAATGTCGATTTCTTTGATTTTGGTGTAAGTTAGGTTAGGTTGGGTTAGGTTTGGTGAGGTTAGCGAAATTTGTTTTAATTTTTGCAATGTCGAATTCTTTGATTTCGGTGATGTTTAGGTTAGGTTGGGTTAGGTTAAATGAGGTAAGCGAGTTTTGTGTATAATTTTGCATTGTCGAATTCTTTGATTTCGGTGACGGTAAGGTTAGGTTGGGTAAGGTTTGGTGTGGTAAGCGAGTTTCGTGTATATTTTTGCAATGTCGAATTCTTTGATTTCGGTGAAAGTTAGGCTAGGTTGGGTTAGGTTTTGTGAGGTTAGCGATTTATGTGAAATTCTAACAATCTCGAATTCTTTGATTTCGGTGACGGTTATGTTGGGTTGAGTTAGGTTTGGTGAGGTAAGCGAGTATCGTGTATATTTTTGCAATGTCGTATTCTTTGATTTCGGTGATGGTTAGGTTATGTTGGGTTAGGTTTGGTGAGGTAAGCAAGATTTGTGTATATTTTTGCATTGTCGAATTCTTTGATTTCGGTGATAGTTAGGCTAGGTTGGGTAAGGTTTTGTGAGATAAGCAAGTTTTGTTAAAATCTTAAAATCTCGAATTCTTTGATTTCAGTGATGGTTAGGCTAGGTTGGGTTAGGTTTGGTGAGGTTAGCGAGTTTTGTGTATATTTTTGCATTGTCGATTTCTTTGTATTGGGTGATAGTTAGGCTTGGTTGGGTTAGGTTTGGTGAGGTAAGCGAGTTTTGTGTATATTTTTGCATTGTCGACTTCTTTGATTTCGTTGATGGTTAGGTTAGGTTGGGTTAGGTTTGGTGAGGTAAGCGGGTTTTGTGTATATTTTTGCATTGTCGAATTCTTTAATTTCGGTGATAGTTAGGCTACGTTGGGTTAGGTTTGGTGAGGTAAGCGAGTTTTGTGTATATTTTTGCAATGTCGAATTCTTTGATTTCGGTGATGGTTAGGTTAGGTTGGGTTAGGTTTAGTGAGGGAAGCGAGTTTTGTGTATATTTTTGCATAGTCGAATTCTTTGATTTCGGTGATGGTTAGGTTAGATTGGGTTAGGTTTGGTGAGGCTAGCGAGTTTTGTGTATATTTTTGCATTGTCGAATTCTTTGATTTCGGTGATAGTTATGCTAGGTTGGGTAAGGTTTGGTGAGGTTAGCGAGTTTAATTTTAATTTTTGAAATGTCGAATTCTTTGATTTCGGTGATGGTAAGGTTAGGTTGGGATAGGTTTGGTAAGGTTAGCGAGTTTTATGTATATTTTTGCAATGTCGAATTCTTTGATTTCGGTAAAAGTTAGGCTAGGTTGGGTTAGGTTTGGTGAGGTTAGCGAGTTTTGTGTATATTTTTAAAATGTCGAATTCTTTGATTTCGGTTAGAGTAAGGCTAGGTTGGGTTAGGTTTTGTGAGGTTAGCGGGTTTTGGGTTTATTTTTGCATTGTCGAATTCTTTGATTTCGGTGATAGTTAGGCTAGGTTAGGTTAGTTTTGGTGAGGTAAGCGAGTTTTGTTTAAATTTTAAAATCTCAAATTCTTTGATCTTGGTGATGGTTAGGTTAGGTTGGGTTAGGTTTGGTGAGGTAAGCGGGTTTTGGGTATATTTTTGCATTGTCGAATTCTTTGATTTCGGTGATGGTAAGGTTAGGTTGGGTTAGGTTTGGTGAGGTAAGCGAGTTTTGTTTAAATTTTGAAATCTCGAATTCTTTGATTTCATGGTTAGGTTAGGTTAAGTTAGGTTTGTTGAGTTAAGCGAGTTTTGTATATATTTTTGCAATGTCGAATTCTTTGATTTCGGTGACGGTTATGTTGGGTTGAGTAAGGTTTGGTGTAGTGAGCGAGTTTCGTGTATATTTTTGCAATGTCGAATTCTATGATTTCGGTGATGGTTAGGTTAGATTGGGTTAGGTTTGGTGAGGCTAGCGAGTTTTGTGTATATTTTTGCATTGTCGAATTCTTTGATTTCAGTGATAGTTATGCTAGGTTGGGTAAGGTTTGGTGAGGTTAGCGAGTTTTGTGTATATTTTTGCATTGTCGAATTCTTTGATTTTGTTGTAAGTTAGGATAGGTTGGGTTAGATTTAGTGAGGTTAGCGAAATTTGTTTTAATTTTTGCAATGTCGAATTCTTTGATTTCGGTGATAGTTAGGCTAGGTTGGGTGAGGTTTAGTTAGGTTAGCGAGTTTTGTGTATATTTTTGCATTGTCGAATTATTTGATTTTGGTGTTGGTTAGGTAAGGTTAAATTAGGTTTGGTGAGGTTAGCGGGTTTTGTGTATATTTTTGCAATGTCGATTTCTTTGATTTTGGTGTAAGTTAGGTTAGGTTGGGTTAGGTTTGGTGAGGTTAGCGAAATTTGTTTTAATTTTTGCAATGTCGAATTCTTTGATTTCGGTGATGTTTAGGTTAGGTTGGGTTAGGTTAAATGAGGTAAGCGAGTTTTGTGTATAATTTTGCATTGTCGAATTCTTTGATTTCGGTGACGGTAAGGTTAGGTTGGGTAAGGTTTGGTGTGGTAAGCGAGTTTCGTGTATATTTTTGCAATGTCGAATTCTTTGATTTCGGTGAAAGTTAGGCTAGGTTGGGTTAGGTTTTGTGAGGTTAGCGATTTATGTGAAATTCTAACAATCTCGAATTCTTTGATTTCGGTGACGGTTATGTTGGGTTGAGTTAGGTTTGGTGAGGTAAGCGAGTATCGTGTATATTTTTGCAATGTCGTATTCTTTGATTTCGGTGATGGTTAGGTTATGTTGGGTTAGGTTTGGTGAGGTAAGCAAGATTTGTGTATATTTTTGCATTGTCGAATTCTTTGATTTCGGTGATAGTTAGGCTAGGTTGGGTAAGGTTTTGTGAGATAAGCAAGTTTTGTTAAAATCTTAAAATCTCGAATTCTTTGATTTCAGTGATGGTTAGGCTAGGTTGGGTTAGGTTTGGTGAGGTTAGCGAGTTTTGTGTATATTTTTGCATTGTCGATTTCTTTGTATTGGGTGATAGTTAGGCTTGGTTGGGTTAGGTTTGGTGAGGTAAGCGAGTTTTGTGTATATTTTTGCATTGTCGACTTCTTTGATTTCGTTGATGGTTAGGTTAGGTTGGGTTAGGTTTGGTGAGGTAAGCGGGTTTTGTGTATATTTTTGCATTGTCGAATTCTTTAATTTCGGTGATAGTTAGGCTACGTTGGGTTAGGTTTGGTGAGGTAAGCGAGTTTTGTGTATATTTTTGCAATGTCGAATTCTTTGATTTCGGTGATGGTTAGGTTAGGTTGGGTTAGGTTTAGTGAGGGAAGCGAGTTTTGTGTATATTTTTGCATAGTCGAATTCTTTGATTTCGGTGATGGTTAGGTTAGATTGGGTAAGGTTTTGTGAGATAAGCAAGTTTTGTTAAAATCTTAAAATCTCGAATTCTTTGATTTCGGTGATGGTTAGGCTAGGTTGGGTAAGGTTTGGTGAGGTAAGCGAGTTTTGTGTATATTTTTGCAATGTCGAATTCTTTGATTTCGGTGATGGTTAGGTTAGGTTGGGATAGGTTTAGTGAGGGAAGCGAGTTTTGTGTATATTTTTGCAATGTCGAATTCTATGATTTCGGTGATGGTTAGGTTAGATTGGGTTAGGTTTGGTGAGGCTAGCGAGTTTTGTGTATATTTTTGCATTGTCGAATTCTTTGATTTCAGTGATAGTTATGCTAGGTTGGGTAAGGTTTGGTGAGGTTAGCGAGTTTTGTGTATATTTTTGCATTGTCGAATTCTTTGATTTTGTTGTAAGTTAGGATAGGTTGGGTTAGATTTAGTGAGGTTAGCGAAATTTGTTTTTATTTTTGCAATGTCGAATTCTTTGATTTCGGTGATAGTTAGGCTAGGTTGGGTGAGGTTTAGTTAGGTTAGCGAGTTTTGTGTATATTTTTGCATTGTCGAATTATTTGATTTTGGTGTTGGTTAGGTAAGGTTAAATTAGGTTTGGTGAGGTTAGCGGGTTTTGTGTATATTTTTGCAATGTCGATTTCTTTGATTTTGGTGTAAGTTAGGTTAGGTTGGGTTAGGTTTGGTGAGGTTAGCGAAATTTGTTTTAATTTTTGCAATGTCGAATTCTTTGATTTCGGTGATGTTTAGGTTAGGTTGGGTTAGGTTAAATGAGGTAAGCGAGTTTTGTGTATAATTTTGCATTGTCGAATTCTTTGATTTCGGTGACGGTAAGGTTAGGTTGGGTAAGGTTTGGTGTGGTAAGCGAGTTTCGTGTATATTTTTGCAATGTCGAATTCTTTGATTTCGGTGAAAGTTAGGCTAGGTTGGGTTAGGTTTTGTGAGGTTAGCGATTTATGTGAAATTCTAACAATCTCGAATTCTTTGATTTCGGTGACGGTTATGTTGGGTTGAGTTAGGTTTGGTGAGGTAAGCGAGTATCGTGTATATTTTTGCAATGTCGTATTCTTTGATTTCGGTGATGGTTAGGTTATGTTGGGTTAGGTTTGGTGAGGTAAGCAAGATTTGTGTATATTTTTGCATTGTCGAATTCTTTGATTTCGGTGATAGTTAGGCTAGGTTGGGTAAGGTTTTGTGAGATAAGCAAGTTTTGTTAAAATCTTAAAATCTCGAATTCTTTGATTTCAGTGATGGTTAGGCTAGGTTGGGTTAGGTTTGGTGAGGTTAGCGAGTTTTGTGTATATTTTTGCATTGTCGATTTCTTTGTATTGGGTGATAGTTAGGCTTGGTTGGGTTAGGTTTGGTGAGGTAAGCGAGTTTTGTGTATATTTTTGCATTGTCGACTTCTTTGATTTCGTTGATGGTTAGGTTAGGTTGGGTTAGGTTTGGTGAGGTAAGCGGGTTTTGTGTATATTTTTGCATTGTCGAATTCTTTAATTTCGGTGATAGTTAGGCTACGTTGGGTTAGGTTTGGTGAGGTAAGCGAGTTTTGTGTATATTTTTGCAATGTCGAATTCTTTGATTTCGGTGATGGTTAGGTTAGGTTGGGTTAGGTTTAGTGAGGGAAGCGAGTTTTGTGTATATTTTTGCATAGTCGAATTCTTTGATTTCGGTGATGGTTAGGTTAGATTGGGTTAGGTTTGGTGAGGCTAGCGAGTTTTGTGTATATTTTTGCATTGTCGAATTCTTTGATTTCGGTGATAGTTATGCTAGGTTGGGTAAGGTTTGGTGAGGTTAGCGAGTTTAATTTTAATTTTTGAAATGTCGAATTCTTTGATTTCGGTGATGGTAAGGTTAGGTTGGGATAGGTTTGGTAAGGTTAGCGAGTTTTATGTATATTTTTGCAATGTCGAATTCTTTGATTTCGGTAAAAGTTAGGCTAGGTTGGGTTAGGTTTGGTGAGGTTAGCGAGTTTTGTGTATATTTTTAAAATGTCGAATTCTTTGATTTCGGTTAGAGTAAGGCTAGGTTGGGTTAGGTTTTGTGAGGTTAGCGGGTTTTGGGTTTATTTTTGCATTGTCGAATTCTTTGATTTCGGTGATAGTTAGGCTAGGTTAGGTTAGTTTTGGTGAGGTAAGCGAGTTTTGTTTAAATTTTAAAATCTCAAATTCTTTGATCTTGGTGATGGTTAGGTTAGGTTGGGTTAGGTTTGGTGAGGTAAGCGGGTTTTGGGTATATTTTTGCATTGTCGAATTCTTTGATTTCGGTGATGGTAAGGTTAGGTTGGGTTAGGTTTGGTGAGGTAAGCGAGTTTTGTTTAAATTTTGAAATCTCGAATTCTTTGATTTCATGGTTAGGTTAGGTTAAGTTAGGTTTGTTGAGTTAAGCGAGTTTTGTATATATTTTTGCAATGTCGAATTCTTTGATTTCGGTGACGGTTATGTTGGGTTGAGTAAGGTTTGGTGTAGTGAGCGAGTTTCGTGTATATTTTTGCAATGTCGAATTCTTTGATTTCGGTGATGGTAAGGTTAGGTTGGGTTAGGTTTGGTGAGGTTAGCGAGTTTTGTGTATATTTTTGCATTGTAGAATTCTTTTATTTCGGTGATAGTTAGGTTAGGTTGGGTTAGGTTTGGTGAGGTAAGCGGGTTTTGGGTATATTTTTGCATTATCGAATTCTTTGATTTCGGTGATGGTAAGGTTAGGTTGGGTTAGGTTTAGTGAGGTAAGCGAGTTTTGTGTATATTTTTGCAATGTCGAATTTTTTGATTTCGGTGACGGTTAGGTTGGGTTGGGTTAGGTTTGGTAAGGTTAGCGAGTTTTGTATATATTTTTGCAATATCGAATTATTTGATTTCGGTGATGGTAAGGTTAGGTTGGGTTAGGTTTGGTGAGGTAAGTGAGTTTTGTTTAAATTTTAAAATCTCGAATTCTTTGATTTCGGTGATGGTTAGGTTAGGTTAGGTTAAGTTTGGTGAGTTAAGCGAGTTTCGTGTATATTATTGCAATGTCGAATTCTTTGATTTCGGTGACGGTTAGGTTGGGTTGGGTTAGGTTTGGTGAGGTTAGCGAGTTTTGTGTTTATTTTTGCAATGTCGAAATCTTTGATTTCGGTGATGGTAAGGTTAGGTTGGGTTTGGTTTAGTGAGGTAAGCGAGTTTTGTGTATATTTTTGCAATGTCGAATTCTTTGATTTCGGTGATGGTTAGGTTAGGTTAAGTTAGGTTTGTTGAGTTAAGCGAGTTTCGTATATATTTTTGCAATGTCGAATTTTTTGATTTCGGTGATGGTTAGGTTAGAATGGGTTAGGTTTGGTGAGGTAAGCGGGTTTTGGGTAAATTTTTGCATTGTTGAATTCTTTGATTTCGGTGATGGTAAGGTTAGGTTGGGTTAGGTTTGGTGAGGTAAGCGAATTTCTTGTAAATTTTTGCAATGTCGAATTCTTTGATTTCGGTGATGGAAAGGTAAGGTTGGGTTAGGTTTGGTGAGGTGAGTGGGTTTTGTGTATATTTTTGCATTGTAGATGTCTTTGATTTCGGTGATAGTTTGGCTAGGTTGGGTTAGGTTTGGTGAGGTAAGCGAGTTTTGTATATATTTTTGCAATGTCGAATTCTTTGATTTCGGTGACGGTTAGGTTGGGTTGGGTTAGTTTTGGTGAGGTAAGAGAGTTTTGTTTATATTTTAAAATCTCGAATTCTTTGATTTCGGTGATGGTTAGGTTAGGTTGGGATAAGTTTGGTAAGGTAAGCGAGTTTTATGTATATTTTTGCATTGTAGATTTCTTTTATTTCGGTGATAGTAAGCTAGGTTGGGTTAGGTTTGGTGAGTTAAGCGAGTTTCGTGTATATTTTTGCAATGTCGAATTCTTTGATTTCGGTGATGGTTAGGTTAGAATGGGTTAGGTTTGGTGAGGTAAGCGGGTTTTGGGTAAATTTTTGCATTGTCGAATTCTTTGATTTCGGTGATGGTAAGGTTAGGTTGGGTTAGGTTTGGTGAGGTAAGCGAGTTTTGTTAAAATTTTAAAATCTCAAATTCTTTGATTTCGGTGAAGGTTAGGTTAGGTTAAGTTAGGTTTGGTGAGTTAAGCGAGTTTCGTGTATATTTTTGCAATGTCGAATTCTTTGATTTCGGTGATAGTAAGGCTAGGTTGGGTTAGGTTTGGTGAGGTTAGCGAGTTTTGTGTATATTTTTGCATTGTCGAATTCTTTCATTTCGGTGATAGTTAGGTTAGGTTGGGTTAGGTTTGGTGAGGTAAGCGGGTTTTGGGTATATTTTTGCATTGTCGAATTCTTTGATTTCGGTGATGGTAAGGTTAGGTTGGGTTAGGTTTAGTGAGGTTAGCGAGTTTTGTGTATATTTTTGCATTGTCAAATTCTTTGACTTCGGTGATAGTTAGGCTTGGTTGGGTTAGGTTTGGTGAGGTAAGCGAGTTTTGTGTATATTTTTGCATTGTCGAATTCTTTTATTTCGGTGATAGTAGGGCTAGGTTGGATTAGGTTTGGTGAGGTTAGCGAGTTTTGTGTATATTTTTGCGATGTCGAATTCTTTGATTTCGGTGATAGTTAGGCTAGTTTGGGTTAGGTTTGGTGAGGTTAGCGAGTTTTGTGTTTATTTTTAAAATTTAGAATTCTTTGATTTCGGTGATGGTAAGGTTAGGTTAAGTTAGGTTTAGTGAGGTAAGCGAGTTTTGTGTATATTTTTGCAATGTCGAATTCTTTGATTTCGGTGACGGTTAGGTTGGGTTGGGTTAGGTTTGGTGGGGTTAGCGAGTTTTGTGTATATTTTAGCAATATCGAATTCTCTGATTTCAGTGATGGTTTGGTAAGGTTGGGTTAGGTTTGGTGAGGTAAGCGAGTTTTGTTTAAATTTTAAAATCTCGAATTCTTTGATTTCGGTGATGGTTAGGTTAGGTTGGGTTAGGTTTGGTGAGTTAAGCGAGTTTCGTGTATATTTTTGCAATGTCGAATTCTCTGATTTCGGTGATGGTAAGGTTAGGTTGGGTTAGATTTGGTGAGGTAAGCGGGTTTTGTGTATATTTTTGCGATGTCGAATTCTTTGATTTCGGTGATAGTTAGGCTAGGTTGGGTTAGGTTTGGTGAGGTTAGCGATTTTTGTGTTTATTTTTAAAATGTCGAATTCTTTGATTTCGGTGATGGTTAGGTTAGGTTGGGTTAGGTTTAGTGAGGTAAGCGAGTTTTGTGTATATTTTTGCAATGTCGAATTCTTTGATTTCGGTGACGGTTAGGTTGGGTTGGGTTAGGTTTGGTGAGGTTAGCGAGTTTTGTTTAAATTTTAAAATCTCGAATTCTTTGATTTCGGTGATGGTTAGGTTAGGTTAGGTTAGGTTTTGTGAGGTTAGCGGGTTTTGTGTATATTTTGCATTGTCGAATTCTTTGTTTTCGGTGATAGTAAAGCTAGGTTGGGTTAGGTTTGGTGAGGTTAGCGAGTTTTGTGTATATTTTTGCATTGTCGAATTCTTTTATTTCGGTGATAGTGAGGCTAGGTTGGGTTAGGTTTAGTGAGGTAACCGAGTTTTGTGTATATTTTTGCAATGTCCAATTCTTTGATTTCGGTGACGGTTAGGTTGGGTTGGGTTAGGTTTGGTGGGGTTAGCGAGTTTTGTGTATATTTTAGCAATATCGAATTCTCTGATTTCAGTGATGGTTTGGTAAGGTTGGGTTAGGTTTGGTGAGGTAAGCGAGTTTTGTTTAAATTTTAAAATCTCGAATTCTTTGATTTCGGTGATGGTTAGGTTAGGTTGGGTTAGGTTTGGTGAGTTAAGCGAGTTTCGTGTATATTTTTGCAATGTCGAATTCTCTGATTTCGGTGATGGTAAGGTTAGGTTGGGTTAGATTTGGTGAGGTAAGCGGGTTTTGTGTATATTTTTGCGATGTCGAATTCTTTGATTTCGGTGATAGTTAGGCTAGGTTGGGTTAGGTTTGGTGAGGTTAGCGATTTTTGTGTTTATTTTTAAAATGTCGAATTCTTTGATTTCGGTGATGGTTAGGTTAGGTTGGGTTAGGTTTAGTGAGGTAAGCGAGTTTTGTGTATATTTTTGCAATGTCGAATTCTTTGATTTCGGTGACGGTTAGGTTGGGTTGGGTTAGGTTTGGTGAGGTTAGCGAGTTTTGTTTAAATTTTAAAATCTCGAATTCTTTGATTTCGGTGATGGTTAGGTTAGGTTGGGTTAGGTTTTGTGAGGTTAGCGGGTTTTGTGTATATTTTGCATTGTCGAATTCTTTGATTTCGGTGATGGTAAGGTTAGGTTGGGTTAGGTTTAGTGAGGTAAGCGAGTTTTGTGTATATTTTTGCAATGTCGAATTCTTTGATTTCGGTGATGGTTAGGTTAGGTTAAGTAAGGTTTGTTGAGTTAAGCGAGTTTCGTGTATATTTTTGCAATGTCGAATTCTTTGATTTCGGTGATGGTTAGGTTAGAATGGGTTAGGTTTGGTGAGGTAAGCGGGTTTTGGGTAAATTTTTGCATTGTTGAATTCTTTGATTTCGGTGATGGTCAGGTTAGGTTGGGTTAGGTTTGGTGAGGTAAGCGAATTTCGTGTAAATTTTTGCAATGTCGAATTCTTTGATTTCGGTGATGGAAAGGTAAGGTTGGGTTAGGTTTGGTGAGGTGAGTGGGTTTTGTGTATATTTTTGCATTGTAGATGTCTTTGATTTCGGAGATAGTTTGGCTAGGTTGGGTTAGGTTTGGTGAGGTAAGCGAGTTTTGTATATATTTTTGCAATGTCGAATTCTTTGATTTCGGTGACGGTTAGGTTGGGTTGGGTTAGTTTTGGTGAGGTAAGAGAGTTTTGTTTATATTTTAAAATCTCGAATTCTTTGATTTCGGTGATGGTTAGGTTAGGTTGGGATAAGTTTGGTAAGGTAAGCGAGTTTTATGTATATTTTTGCATTGTAGATTTCTTTTATTTCGGTGATAGTAAGCTAGGTTGGGTTAGGTTTGGTGAGTTAAGCGAGTTTCGTGTATATTTTTGCAATGTCGAATTCTTTGATTTCGGTGATGGTTAGGTTAGAATGGGTTAGGTTTGGTGAGGTAAGCGGGTTTTGGGTAAATTTTTGCATTGTCGAATTCTTTGATTTCGGTGATGGTAAGGTTAGGTTGGGTTAGGTTTGGTGAGTTAAGCGAGTTTCGTGTATATTTTTGCAATGTCGAATTCTCTGATTTCGGTGATGGTAAGGTTAGGTTGGGTTAGATTTGGTGAGGTAAGCGGGTTTTGTGTATATTTTTGCGATGTCGAATTCTTTGATTTCGGTGATAGTTAGGCTAGGTTGGGTTAGGTTTGGTGAGGTTAGCGATTTTTGTGTTTATTTTTAAAATGTCGATTTCTTTGATTTCGGTGATGGTTAGGTTAGGTTGGGTTAGGTTTAGTGAGGTAAGCGAGTTTTGTGTATATTTTTGCAATGTCGAATTCTTTGATTTCGGTGACGGTTAGGTTGGGTTGGGTTAGGTTTGGTGAGGTTAGCGAGTTTTGTTTAAATTTTAAAATCTCGAATTCTTTGATTTCGGTGATGGTTAGGTTAGGTTGGGTTAGGTTTTGTGAGGTTAGCGGGTTTTGTGTATATTTTGCATTGTCGAATTCTTTGTTTTCGGTGATAGTAAGGCTAGGTTGGGTTAGGTTTGGTGAGGTTAGCGAGTTTTGTGTATATTTTTGCATTGTCGAATTTTTTTATTTCGGTGATAGTGAGGCTAGGTTGGGTTAGGTTTAGTGAGGTAACCGAGTTTTGTGTATATTTTTGCAATGTCCAATTCTTTGATTACGGTGACGTTTAGGTTGGGTTGGGTTAGGTTTGGTGAGGTTAGCGAGTTTTGTGCATATTTTTGCTTTGTCGAATTCTTTTATTTCGGTGATAGTAGGGCTAGGTTGGGTTAGGTTTGGTGAGGTTAGCGAGTTTTGTGTATATTTTTGCGATGTCGAATTCTTTGATTTCGGTGACGGTTAGGTTAAGTTGGGTTAGGTTTGGTGAGTGAAGCGAGTTTCGTGTATATTTTTGCAATGTCGATTTTGATTTCGGTGACGGTTAGGTTGGGTTGAGTTAGGTTTAGTGAGGTAAGCGAGTTTTGTGTATTTTTTTGCAATGTCGAATTCTTTGATTTCGGTGACGGTTAGGTTGGGTTGGGTTAGGTTTGGTAAGGTTAGCGAGTTTTGTGTAAATCTTGAAAACTCGAGTTCTTTGATTTCGTTGATCGTTAAGTTAGGTTGGGTTAGGTTTGGTGAGTTAAGCGAGTTTCGTGTATATTTTTGCAATGTCGAATTCTTTGATTTCGGTGACGGTTAGATTTGGTTGGGTTAGGTTTGGTGGGGTTAGCGAGTTTTGTGTATATTTTTGCAATATCGAATTCTCTGATTTCAGTGATGGTTAGGTCAGGTTGGGATAGGTTTGGTAAGGTTAGCAAGTTTTGTGTATATTTTTGCATTGTCGAATTCTTTGATTTCGGTGACGGTAAGGTTAGGTTGGGTTAGGTTTGGTGTGGTAAGCGAGTTTTGTGTATATTTTTGCATTGTCGAATTCTTTTATTTCGGTGATAGTAGGGCTAGGTTGGATTAGGTTTGGTGAGGTTAGCGAGTTTTGTGTATATTTTTGCGATGTCGAATTCTTTGATTTCGGTGATAGTTAGGCTTGGTTGGGTTAGGTTTGGTGAGGTTAGCGAGTTTTGTGTAAATCTAAAAAACTCGAGTTCTTTGATTTCGATGATCGATAAGTGAGGGTGGGTTAGGTTTGGTGAGTGAAGCGAGTTTCGTGTATATTTTTGCAATGTCAAATTCTTTGATTTCGGTGATGGTTAGGTTCGGTTGGGTTAGGTTTGGTGAGGTAAGCGAGTTTTGTTTAAATTTTAAAATCTCGATTTTTTTGATTTCGGTGATGGTTAGGTTAGGTTGGGTTAGGTTTGGTGAGTTAAGCGAGTTTCGTGTATATTTTTGCAATGTCGATTTCTTTGATTTCGGTGATAGTAAGGCTTGGTTCGGTTAGGTTTGGTGAGGTTAGCGAGTTTTGTGTTTATTTTTGCATTGTTGAATTCTTTTATTTCGGTGATAGTTAGGCTAGGTTGGGTTAGGTTTGGTGAGGTTTGCAAGTTTTGTGTTTATTTTTGCAATGTCGAATTCTTTGATTTCGGTGATGGTTAGGTTAGGTTGGGTTCGGTATGGTGAGTTAAGTGAGTTTTATGTATATTTTTGCAATGTCGAATTCTTTGATTTCGGTGATGGTTATGTTAGGTTGTGTTAGAATTGGTGAGGTTAGCGAATTTTTTGTATATTTTTGCAATGTCGAATTCTTTGATTTCGGTGATAGTTAGGCTAGGTTGGGTTAGGTTTGGTGAGGTCAGCGAGTTATGTGAAAATCTGAAAATCTCGAATTCTTTGATTTCGGTGTCGGTAAGGTTGGGTTGAGTAAGGTTTGGTGAAGTGAGCGAGTTTCGTGTATATTTTTGCAATGTCGAATTCTTTGATTTCGGTGATGGTATGGTAAGGTTGGGTTAGGTTTGGTGAGGTTAGTGGGTTTTGTGTATATTTTTGCGATGTCGAATTCTTTGATTTCGGTGATAGTTAGGCTAGGTTGGGTTAGGTTTGGTGAGGTAAGCGAGTTTCGTGTAAATTTTTGCAATGTCGAATTCTTTGATTTCGGTGATGGAAAGGTAAGGTTGGGTTAGGTTTGGTGAGGTTAGTGGGTTTTGTGTATATTTTTGCATTGTAGATGTCTTTGATTTCGGTGATAGTTAGGCTAGGTTGGGTTAGGTTTGGTGAGGTAAGCGAGTTTTGTGTATATTTTTGCAATGTCGAATTCTTTGATTTCGGTGATGGTTAGGTTAGGTTGGGTTAGGTTTAGTGAGGGAAGCGAGTTTTGTGTATATTTTTGCAATGTCGAATTCTTTGATTTCGGTGATGGTTAGGTTAGATTGGGTTAGGTTTGGTGAGGCTAGCGAGTTTTGTGTATATTTTTGCATTGTCGAATTCTTTGATTTCGGTGATGGTTAGGTTATGTTGGGTTAGGTTTGGTGAGTAACGCGAGTTTCGTGTATATTTTTGCAATGTCGAATTCTTTGATTTCGGTGATGGTTAGGTTAGGTTGGGTTAGGTTTGGTGAGGATAGCGAGTTTTGTTTAAATTTTAAAATCTCGATTTTTTTGATTTCGGTGATGGTTAGGTTAGATTGGGTTAGGTTTGGTGAGTTAAGCGAGTTTCGTGTATATTTTTGCAATGTCGATTTCTTTGATTTCGGTGAGGGTTAGGTTAGGTTGGGTTCGGTATGGTGAGGTAAGCGAGTTTTGTGTATATTTTTGCAATGTCGAATTCTTTGATTTCGGTGATGGTTAGGTTAGGTTGGGTTAGGTTTAGTGAGGGAAGCGAGTTTTGTGTATATTTTTGCAATGTTGAATTCTTTTATTTCGGTGATAGTTAGGCTAGGTTGGGTTAGGTTTGGTGAGGTTTGCAAGTTTTGTGTTTATTTTTGCAATGTCGAATTCTTTGATTTCGGTGATGGTTAGGTTAGGTTGGGTTTGGTATGGTGAAGTAAGCGAGTTTTGTGTATATTTTTTTCAATGTCGAATTCTTTGATTTCGGTGATGGTTAGGTTAGGTTGGGTTAGGTTTAGTGAGGGAAGCGAGTTTTGTGTATATTTTTGCAATGTCGAATTCTTTGATTTCGGTGACGGTTAGGTTGGGTTGGGTTAGGTTTGTTGAGGTTAGTGAGTTTTGTGTAAATCTTAAAAACTCGAGTTTTTTGATTTCGGTGATGGTTAAGTTAGGTTACGTTAGGTTTGGTGAGTTAAGCGAGTTTTATGTATATTTTTGCAATGTCGAATTCTTTGATTTCGGTAATGGTTAGGTTAGGTTGTGTTAGAATTGGTGAGGTTAGCGAATTTTTTGTATATTTTTGCAATGTCGAATTCTTTGATTTCGGTGATAGTTAGCAAGGTTGGGTTAGGTTTGGTGAGGTTAGCGAGTTTTGTGTATATTTTTGCATTGTCGAATTCTTTGATTTCGGTGACGGTAAGGTTAGGTTGGGTTAGGTTTGGTGTGGTAAGCGAGTTTCGTGTATATTTTTGCAATGTCGAACTCCTTTATTTCGGTAATGGGTAGGTTAGGTTATGTTTAAATATGTGAGGTAAGCGAGATTTGTGTATATTTTTGCATTGTCGAATTCTTTGATTTCGGTGATAGTTAGGCTCGGTTGGGTTAGGTTTGGTGAGGTTAGCGAGTTTTGTGTATATTTTTGCAATGTCGAATTCTTTGATTTCGGTGATGGTTAGGTTAGGTTGGGTTAGGTTTTGTGAGGTGAGCGGGTTTTGTGTATATTTTTGCGATGTCGAATTCTTTGATTTCGGTGATAGTTAGGCTAGGTTGGGTTAGGTTTGGTGAGGTAAGCGAGTTTTGTGTATATTTTTGCATTGTCGAATTCTTTGATTTCGGTGAATGTTAGGTTAGATCGGGTTAGTTTTGGTGAGGCTAGCGAGTTTTGTGTATATTTTTGCAATGTCGAATTCTTTGATTTCGGTGATGGTTAGGTTAGGTTGGGTTAGGTTTAGTGAGGGAAGCGAGTTTTGTGAATATTTTTGCAATGTCGAATTCTTTGATTTCGGTGATGGTTAGGTTAGATTGGGTTAGGTTTGGTGAGGCTAGCGAGTTTTGTGTATATTTTTGCATTGTCGAATTCTTTGATTTCGGTGATGGTTAGGTTATGTTGGGTTAGGTTTGGTGAGTAACGCGAGTTTCGTGTATATTTTTGCAATGTCGAATTCTTTGATTTCGGTGATGGTTAGGTTAGGTTGGGTTAGGTTTGGTGAGGATAGCGAGTTTTGTTTAAATTTTAAAATCTCGATTTTTTTGATTTCGGTGATGGTTAGGTTAGGTTGGGTTAGGTTTGGTGAGTTAAGCGAGTTTCGTGTATATTTTTGCAATGTCGATTTCTTTGATTTCGGTGATGGTTAGGTTAGGTTGGGTTCGGTATGGTGAGGTAAGCGAGTTTTGTGTATATATTTGCAATGTCGAATTCTTTGATTTCGGTGATGGTTAGGTTAGGTTGGGTTAGGTTTATTGAGGGAAGCGAGTTTTGTGTATATTTTTGCAATGTTGAATTCTTTTATTTCGGTGATAGTTAGGCTAGGTTGGGTTAGGTTTGGTGAGGTTTGCAAGTTTTGTGTTTATTTTTGCAATGTCGAATTCTTTGATTTCGGTGA
This sequence comes from Arctopsyche grandis, assembly GCF_051622035.1. Lineage (NCBI taxonomy): Eukaryota > Metazoa > Arthropoda > Insecta > Trichoptera > Hydropsychidae > Arctopsyche > Arctopsyche grandis. Next base: position 1,859,992 of record NW_027518437.1, read on the forward strand.
TGGTTAGGTTAGGTTGGGTTTGGTATGGTGAAGAAAGCGAGTTTTGTGTATATTTTTGCAATGTCGAATTCTTTGATTTCGGTGATGGTTAGGTTAGGTTGGGTTAGGTTTAGTGAGGGAAGCGAGTTTTGTGTATATTTTTGCAATGTCGAATTCTTTGATTTCGGTGATGGTTAGGTTAGATTGGGTTAGGTTTGGTGAGGCTAGCGAGTTTTGTGTATATTTTTGCATTGTCGAATTCTTTGATTTCGGTGATAGTTATGCTAGGTTGGGTAAGGTTTGGTGAGGTTAGCGAGTTTAATTTTAATTTTTGCAATGTCGAATTCTTTGATTTCGGTGATGTTTACGTTAGGTTGGGTTAGGTTAAATGAGGAAAGCGAGGTTTGTGTATATTTTTGCGATGTCGAATTCTTTGATTTCGGTGACGGTTAGGTTAAGTTTGGTTAGGTTTGGTGAGTGAAGCGAGTTTCGTGTATATTTTTGCAATGTCGATTTTGATTTCGGTGACGGTTAGGTTGGGTTGAGTTAGGTTTAGTGAGGTAAGCGAGTTTTGTGTATTTTTTTGCAATGTCGAATTCTCTGATTTCGGTGACGGTTAGGTTGGGTTGGGTTAGGTTTGGTAAGGTTAGCGAGTTTTGTGTAAATCTTGAAAACTCGAGTTCTTTGATTTCGTTGATCGTTAAGTTAGGTTGGGTTAGGTTTGGTGAGTTAAGCGAGTTTCGTGTATATTTTTGCAATGTCGAATTCTTTGATTTCGGTGACGGTTAGGTTTTGTTGGGTTAGGTTTGGTGGGGTTAGCGAGTTTTGTGTATATTTTTGCAATATCGAATTCTCTGATTTCAGTGATGGTTATGTTAGGTTGGGATAGGTTTGGTAAGGTTAGCAAGTTTTGAGTATATTTTTGCATTGTCGAATTCTTTGATTTCGGTGACGGTAAGGTTAGGTTGGGTTAGGTTTGGTGTGGTAAGCGAGTTTCGTATATATTTTTGCAATGTCGAATTCTTTGATTTCGGTGATGGTTAGGCTAGGTTGGGTTAGGTTTGGTGAGGTTAGCGAGTTTTGTGTATATTTTTGCATTGTCGAATTCTTTGATTTCGGTGATAGTTATGCTAGGTTGGGTAAGGTTTGGTGAGATAAGCGAGTTTAATTTTAATTTTTGCAATGTCGAATTCTTTGATTTCGGTGATGTTTACGTTAGGTTGGGTTAGGTTAAATGAGGTAAGCGAGGTTTGTGTATATTTTTGCAATGTCGAATTCTTTGATTTCGGTGATGGTAAGGTTAGGTTGGGATAGGTTTGGTAAGGTTAGCGAGTTTTATGTATATTTTTGCAATGTCGAATTCTTTGATTTCGGTGATGGTTAGGTTAGGTTGGGTTAGGTTTGGTGAGGTAAGTGAGTTTTGTTTAAATTTTAAAATCTCGATTTTTTTGATTTCGGTGATGGTTAGGTTAGGTAAGGTTAGGTTTTGTGAGTTACGCGAGTTTCGTGTATATTTTTGCAATGTCGAATTCTTTGATTTCGGTGATGGTTAGGTTAGGTTGGCTTAGGTTTGGTGAGGTAAGCGAGTTTTGTGTAAATTTTAAAATCTCGATTTTTTTGATTTCGGTGATGGTTAGGTTAGGTTGGGTTAGGTTTGGTGAGTTAAGCGAGTTTCGTGTATATTTTTGCAATGTCGATTTCTTTGATTTCGGTGATAGTAAGGCTTGGTTCGGTTAGGTTTGGTGAGGTAAGCGAGTTTTGTGTTTATTTTTGCATTGTTGAATTCTTTTATTTCGGTGATAGTTAGGCTAGGTTGGGTTAGGTATGGTTAGGTTTGCAAGTTTTGTGTTTATTTTTGCAATGTCGAATTCTTTGATTTCGGTGATGGTTAGGTTAGGTTGGGTTCGGTATGGTGAGGTAAGCGAGTTTTGTGTATATTTTTGCAATGTCGAATTCTTTGATTTCGGTGACGGTTAGGTTGGGTTGGGTTAGGTTTGTTGAGGTTAGTGAGTTTTGTGTAAATCTTAAAAACTCGAGTTTTTTGATTTCGGTGATGGTTAAGTTAGGTTACGTTAGGTTTGGTGAGTTAAGCGAGTTTTATGTATATTTTTGCAATGTCGAATTCTTTGATTTCGGTGATAGTTAGACTAGGTTGGGTTAGGTTTGGTGAGGTTAGCGAGTTATGTGAAAATCTCGAATTCTTTGATTTCGGTGTCGGTAAGGTTGGGTTGAGTAAGGTTTGGTGAAGTGAGCGAGTTTCGTGTATATTTTTGCAATGTCGAATTCTTTGATTTCGGTGATGGTATTGTAAGGTTGGGTTAGGTTTGGTGAGGTTAGTGGGTTTTGTGTATATTTTTGCGATGTCGAATTCTTTGATTTCGGTGATAGTTAGGCTAGGTTGGTTTAGGTTTGGTGAGGTAAGCGAGTTTCGTGTAAATTTTTGCAATGTCGAATTCTTTGATTTCGGTGATGGAAAGGTAAGGTTGGGTTAGGTTTGGTGAGGTTAGTGGGTTTTGTGTATATTTTTGCATTGTAGATGTCTTTGATTTCGGTGATCGTTAGGCTAGCTTGGGTTAGGTTTGGTGAGGTAAGCGAGTTTTGTGTATATTTTTGCAATGTCGAATTCTTTGATTTCGGTGATGGTTAGGTTAGGTTGGGTTAGGTTTAGTGAGGGAAGCGAGTTTTGTGTATATTTTTGCAATGTCGAATTCTTTGATTTCGGTGATGGTTAGGTTAGATTGGGTTAGGTTTGGTGAGGCTAGCGAGTTTTGTGTATTTTTTTGCATTGTCGAATTCTTTGATTTCGGTGATGGTTAGGTTATGTTGGGTTAGGTTTGGTGAGTAACGCGAGATTCGTGTATATTTTTGCAATGTCGAATTCTTTGATTTCGGTGATGGTTAGGTTAGGTTGGGTTAGGTTTGGTGAGGATAGCGAGTTTTGTTTAAATTTTAAAATCTCGATTTTTTTGATTTCGGTGATGGTTAGGTTAGGTTGGGTTAGGTTTGGTGAGTTAAGCGAGTTTCGTGTATATTTTTGCAATGTCGATTTCTTTGATTTCGGTGATGGTTAGGTTAGGTTGGGTTCGGTATGGTGAGGTAAGGGAGTTTTGTGTATATTTTTGCAATGTCGAATTCTTTGATTTCGGTGATGGTTAGGTTAGGTTGGGTTAGGTTTAGTGAGGGAAGCGAGTTTTGTGTATATTTTTGCAATGTTGAATTCTTTTATTTCGGTGATAGTTAGGCTAGGTTGGATTAGGTTTGGTGAGGTTTGCAAGTTTTGTGTTTATTTTTGCAATGTCGAATTCTTTGACTTCGGTGACGGTTAGGTTGGGTTGGGTTAGGTTTCGTGAGGTAAGCGAGATTTGTGTTAATCTTAAAAACTCGAATTCTTTGATTTCGGTGTTGGATAGGTTAGGTTGGGTTGGGTATGGTGAGGTAAGCGAGTTTTGTGTATATATTTGCAATGTCATATTCTTTGACTTCGGTGACGGTTAGGTTGGGTTGGGTTAGGTTTGGTGAGGTTAGCGAGATTTGTGTAAATCATACAATCTCGAATTCTTTGATTTCGGTGATGGTTAGGTTAGGTTAGGTTAGGTTTGGTGAGGTAAGCGGGTTTTGGGTATATTTTTGCATTGTCGAATTCTTTGATTTCGGTGATGGTTAGGTTAGATTGGGTTAGGTTTGGTGAGGCTAGCGAGTTTTGTGTATATTTTTGCATTGTCGAATTCTTTGATTTCGGTGATAGTTATGCTAGGTTGGGTAAGGTTTGGTGAGGTTAGCGAGTTTAATTTTAATTTTTGCAATGTCGAATTCTTTGATTTCGGTGATGTTTACGTTAGGTTGGGTTAGGTTAAATGAGGAAAGCGAGGTTTGTGTATATTTTTGCGATGTCGAATTCTTTGATTTCGGTGACGGTTAGGTTAAGTTTGGTTAGGTTTGGTGAGTGAAGCGAGTTTCGTGTATATTTTTGCAATGTTGATTTTGATTTCGGTGACGGTTAGGTTGGGTTGAGTTAGGTTTAGTGAGGTAAGCGAGTTTTGTGTATTTTTTTGCAATGTCGAATTCTTTGATTTCGGTGACGGTTAGGTTGGGTTGGGTTAGGTTTGGTAAGGTTAGCGAGTTTTGTGTAAATCTTGAAAACTCGAGTTCTTTGATTTCGTTGATCGTTAAGTTAGGTTGGGTTAGGTTTGGTGAGTTAAGCGAGTTTCGTGTATATTTTTGCAATGTCGAATTCTTTGATTTCGGTGATGGTTTGATTTCGTTGATCGTTAAGTTAGGTTGGGTTAGGTTTGGTGAGTTAAGCGAGTTTCGTGTATATTTTTGCAATGTCGAATTCTTTGATTTCGGTGACGGTTAGGTTTGGTTGGGTTAGGTTTGGTGGGGTTAGCGAGTTTTGTGTATATTTGTGGGTTAGGTTTCGTGAGGTAAGCGAGATTTGTGTTAATCTTAAAAACTCGAATTCTTTGATTTCGGTGTTGGATAGGTTAGGTTGGGTTGGGTATGGTGAGGTAAGCGAGTTTTGTGTATATATTTGCAATGTCATATTCTTTGACTTCGGTGACGGTTAGGTTGGGTTGGGTTAGGTTTGGTGAGGTTAGCGAGATTTGTGTAAATCATACAATCTCGAATTCTTTGATTTCGGTGATGGTTAGGTTAGGTTAGGTTAGGTTTGGTGAGGTAAGCGGGTTTTGGGTATATTTTTGCATTGTCGAATTCATTGATTTCGGTGATGGTTAGGTTAGATTGGGTTAGGTTTGGTGAGGCTAGCGAGTTTTGTGTATATTTTTGCATTGTCGAATTCTTTGATTTCGATGATAGTTATGCTAGGTTGGGTAAGGTTTGGTGAGGTTAGCGAGTTTAATTTTAATTTTTGCAATGTCGAATTCTTTGATTTCGGTGATGTTTACGTTAGGTTGGGTTAGGTTAAATGAGGAAAGCGAGGTTTGTGTATATTTTTGCGATGTCGAATTCTTTGATTTCGGTGACGGTGAGGTTAAGTTTGGTTAGGTTTGGTGAGTGAAGCGAGTTTCGTGTATATTTTTGCAATGTTGATTTTGATTTCGGTGACGGTTAGGTTGGGTTGAGTTAGGTTTAGTGAGGTAAGCGAGTTTTGTGTATTTTTTTGCAATGTCGAATTCTTTGATTTCGGTGACGGTTAGGTTGGGTTGGGTTAGGTTTGGTAAGGTTAGCGAGTTTTGTGTAAATCTTGAAAACTCGAGTTCTTTGATTTCGTTGATCGTTAAGTTAGGTTGGGTTAGGTTTGGTGAGTTAAGCGAGTTTCGTGTATATTTTTGCAATGTCGAATTCTTTGATTTCGGGGATGGTTTGATTTCGTTGATCGTTAAGTTAGGTTGGGTTAGGTTTGGTGAGTAAAGCGAGTTTCGTGTATATTTTTGCAATGTCGAATTCTTTGATTTCGGTGACGGTTAGGTTTGGTTGGGTTAGGTTTGGTGGGGTTAGCGAGTTTTGTGTATATTTTTGCAATATCGAATTCTCTGATTTCAGTGATGGTTATGTTAGGTTGGGATAGGTTTGGTAAGGTAAGCAAGTTTTGAGTATATTTTTGCATTGTCGAATTCTTTGATTTCGGTGACGGTAAGGTTAGGTTGGGTTAGGTTTGGTGTGGTAAGCGAGTTTCGTATATATTTTTGCAATGTCGAATTCTTTGATTTCGGTGATGGTTAGGCTAGGTTGGGTTAGGTTTGGTGAGGTTAGCGAGTTTTGTGTATATTTTTGCATTGTCGAATTCTTTGATTTCGGTGATAGTTATGCTAGGTTGGGTAAGGTTTGGTGAGATAAGCGAGTTTAATTTTAATTTTTGCAATGTCGAATTCTTTGATTTCGGTGATGTTTACGTTAGGTTGGGTTAGGTTAAATGAGGTAAGCGAGGTTTGTGTATATTTTTGCAATGTCGAATTCTTTGATTTCGGTGATGGTAAGGTTAGGTTGGGATAGGTTTGGTAAGGTTAGCGAGTTTTATGTATATTTTTGCAATGTCGAATTCTTTGATTTCGGTGATGGTTAGGTTAGGTTGGCTTAGGTTTGGTGAGGTAAGCGAGTTTTGTGTAAATTTTAAAATCTCGATTTTTTTGATTTCGGTGATGGTTAGGTTAGGTTGGGTTAGGTTTGGTGAGTTAAGCGAGTTTCGTGTATATTTTTGCAATGTCGATTTCTTTGATTTCGGTGATAGTAAGGCTTGGTTCGGTTAGGTTTGGTGAGGTAAGCGAGTTTTGTGTTTATTTTTGCATTGTTGAATTCTTTTATTTCGGTGATAGTTAGGCTAGGTTGGGTTAGGTATGGTGAGGTTTGCAAGTTTTGTGTTTATTTTTGCAATGTCGAATTCTTTGATTTCGGTGATGGTTAGGTTAGGTTGGGTTAGGTTTCGTGAGGTAAGCGAGATTTGTGTTAATCTTAAAAACTCGAATTCTTTGATTTCGGTGTTGGATAGGTTAGGTTGGGTTGGGTATGGTGAGGTAAGCGAGTTTTGTGTATATATTTGCAATGTCATATTCTTTGACTTCGGTGACGGTTAGGTTGGGTTGGGTTAGGTTTGGTGAGGTTAGCGAGATTTGTGTAAATCATACAATCTCGAATTCTTTGATTTCGGTGATGGTTAGGTTAGGTTAGGTTAGGTTTGGTGAGGTAAGCGGGTTTTGGGTATATTTTTGCATTGTCGAATTCTTTGATTTCGGTGATGGTTAGGTTAGATTGGGTTAGGTTTGGTGAGGCTAGCGAGTTTTGTGTATATTTTTGCATTGTCGAATTCTTTGATTTCGGTGATAGTTATGCTAGGTTGGGTAAGGTTTGGTGAGGTTAGCGAGTTTAATTTTAATTTTTGCAATGTCGAATTCTTTGATTTCGGTGATGTTTACGTTAGGTTGGGTTAGGTTAAATGAGGAAAGCGAGGTTTGTGTATATTTTTGCGATGTCGAATTCTTTGATTTCGGTGACGGTTAGGTTAAGTTTGGTTAGGTTTGGTGAGTGAAGCGAGTTTCGTGTATATTTTTGCAATGTTGATTTTGATTTCGGTGACGGTTAGGTTGGGTTGAGTTAGGTTTAGTGAGGTAAGCGAGTTTTGTGTATTTTTTTGCAATGTCGAATTCTTTGATTTCGGTGACGGTTAGGTTGGGTTGGGTTAGGTTTGGTAAGGTTAGCGAGTTTTGTGTAAATCTTGAAAACTCGAGTTCTTTGATTTCGTTGATCGTTAAGTTAGGTTGGGTTAGGTTTGGTGAGTTAAGCGAGTTTCGTGTATATTTTTGCAATGTCGAATTCTTTGATTTCGGTGACGGTTAGGTTTGGTTGGGTTAGGTTTGGTGGGGTTAGCGAGTTTTGTGTATATTTTTGCAATATCGAATTCTCTGATTTCAGTGATGGTTATGTTAGGTTGGGATAGGTTTGGTAAGGTTAGCAAGTTTTGAGTATATTTTTGCATTGTCGAATTCTTTGATTTCGGTGACGGTAAGGTTAGGTTGGGTTAGGTTTGGTGTGGTAAGCGAGTTTCGTATATATTTTTGCAATGTCGAATTCTTTGATTTCGGTGATGGTTAGGCTAGGTTGGGTTAGGTTTGGTGAGGTTAGCGAGTTTTGTGTATATTTTTGCATTGTCGAATTCTTTGATTTCGGTGATAGTTATGCTAGGTTGGGTAAGGTTTGGTGAGATAAGCGAGTTTAATTTTAATTTTTGCAATGTCGAATTCTTTGATTTTGGTGATGTTTACGTTAGGTTGGGTTAGGTTAAATGAGGTAAGCGAGGTTTGTGTATATTTTTGCAATGTCGAATTCTTTGATTTCGGTGATGGTAAGGTTAGGTTAGGATAGGTTTGGTAAGGTTAGCGAGTTTTATGTATATTTTTGCAATGTCGAATTCTTTGATTTCGGTGATGGTTAGGTTAGGTTGGGTTAGGTTTGGTGAGGTAAGTGAGTTTTGTTTAAATTTTAAAATCTCGATTTTTTTGATTTCGGTGATGGTTAGGTTAGGTAAGGTTAGGTTTTGTGAGTTACGCGAGTTTCGTGTATATTTTTGCAATGTCGAATTCTTTGATTTCGGTGATGGTTAGGTTAGGTTGGCTTAGGTTTGGTGAGGTAAGCGAGTTTTGTGTAAATTTTAAAATCTCGATTTTTTTGATTTCGGTGATGGTTAGGTTAGGTTGGGTTAGGTTTGGTGAGTTAAGCGAGTTTCGTGTATATTTTTGCAATGTCGATTTCTTTGATTTCGGTGATGGTTAGGTTAGGTTTGGTTCGGTATGGTGAGGTAAGCGAGTTTTGTGTATATTTTTGCAATGTCGAATTCTTTGATTTCGGTGATGGTTAGGTTAGGTTGGGTTAGGTTTGGTGAGGGAAGCGAGTTTTGTGTATATTTTTGCAATGTTGAATTCTTTTATTTCGGTGATAGTTAGGCTAGGTTGGGTTAGGTTTGGTGAGGTTTGCAAGTTTTGTGTATATTTTTGCAATGTCGAATTCTTTGATTTCGGTGATGGTTAGGTTACGTTGGGTTAGGTTTTGTGAGGGAAGCGAGTTTTGTGTATATTTTTGCAATGTCGAATTCTTTGATTTCGGTGAATGTTAGGTTAGATCGGGTTAGTTTTGGTGAGGCTAGCGAGTTTTGTGTATATTTTTGCAATGTCGAATTCTTTGATTTCGGTGATGGTTAGGTTAGGTTGGGTTAGGTTTAGTGAGGGAAGCGAGTTTTGTGTATATTTTTGCAATGTCGAATTCTTTGATTTCGGTGATGGTTAGGTTAGATTGGGTTAGGTTTGGTGAGGCTAGCGAGTTTTGTGTATATTTTGCATTGTCGAATTCTTTGTTTTCGGTGATAGTAAAGCTAGGTTGGGTTAGGTTTGGTGAGGTTAGCGAGTTTTGTGTATATTTTTGCATTGTCGAATTCTTTTATTTCGGTGATAGTGAGGCTAGGTTGGGTTAGGTTTAGTGAGGTAACCGAGTTTTGTGTATATTTTTGCAATGTCCAATTCTTTGATTTCGGTGACGGTTAGGTTGGGTTGGGTTAGGTTTGGTGGGGTAAGCGAGTTTTGTGTATATTTTAGCAATATCGAATTCTCTGATTTCAGTGATGGTTTGGTAAGGTTGGGTTAGGTTTGGTGAGGTAAGCGAGTTTTGTTTAAATTTTAAAATCTCGAATTCTTTGATTTCGGTGATGGTTAGGTTAGGTTGGGTTAGGTTTGGTGAGTTAAGCGAGTTTCGTGTATATTTTTGCAATGTCGAATTCTCTGATTTCGGTGATGGTAAGGTTAGGTTGGGTTAGATTTGGTGAGGTAAGCGGGTTTTGTGTATATTTTTGCGATGTCGAATTCTTTGATTTCGGTGATAGTTAGGCTAGGTTGGGTTAGGTTTGGTGAGGTTAGCGATTTTTGTGTTTATTTTTAAAATGTCGAATTCTTTGATTTCGGTGATGGTTAGGTTAGGTTGGGTTAGGTTTAGTGAGGTAAGCGAGTTTTGTGTATATTTTTGCAATGTCGAATTCTTTGATTTCGGTGACGGTTAGGTTGGGTTGGGTTAGGTTTGGTGAGGTTAGCGAGTTTTGTTTAAATTTTAAAATCTCGAATTCTTTGATTTCGGTGATGGTTAGGTTAGGTTGGGTTAGGTTTTGTGAGGTTAGCGGGTTTTGTGTATATTTTGCATTGTCGAATTCTTTGATTTCGGTGATGGTAAGGTTAGGTTGGGTTAGGTTTAGTGAGGTAAGCGAGTTTTGTGTATATTTTTGCAATGTCGAATTCTTTGATTTCGGTGATGGTTAGGTTAGGTTAAGTAAGGTTTGTTGAGTTAAGCGAGTTTCGTGTATATTTTTGCAATGTCGAATTCTTTGATTTCGGTGATGGTTAGGTTAGAATGGGTTAGGTTTGGTGAGGTAAGCGGGTTTTGGGTAAATTTTTGCATTGTTGAATTCTTTGATTTCGGTGATGGTCAGGTTAGGTTGGGTTAGGTTTGGTGAGGTAAGCGAATTTCGTGTAAATTTTTGCAATGTCGAATTCTTTGATTTCGGTGATGGAAAGGTAAGGTTGGGTTAGGTTTGGTGAGGTGAGTGGGTTTTGTGTATATTTTTGCATTGTAGATGTCTTTGATTTCGGAGATAGTTTGGCTAGGTTGGGTTAGGTTTGGTGAGGTAAGCGAGTTTTGTATATATTTTTGCAATGTCGAATTCTTTGATTTCGGTGACGGTTAGGTTGGGTTGGGTTAGTTTTGGTGAGGTAAGAGAGTTTTGTTTATATTTTAAAATCTCGAATTCTTTGATTTCGGTGATGGTTAGGTTAGGTTGGGATAAGTTTGGTAAGGTAAGCGAGTTTTATGTATATTTTTGCATTGTAGATTTCTTTTATTTCGGTGATAGTAAGCTAGGTTGGGTTAGGTTTGGTGAGTTAAGCGAGTTTCGTGTATATTTTTGCAATGTCGAATTCTTTGATTTCGGTGATGTTTAGGTTAGAATGGGTTAGGTTTGGTGAGGTAAGCGGGTTTTGGGTAAATTTTTGCATTGTCGAATTCTTTGATTTCGGTGATGGTAAGGGTAGGTTGGGTTAGGTTTGGTGAGTTAAGCGAGTTTCGTGTATATTTTTGCAATGTCGAATTCTCTGATTTCGGTGATGGTAAGGTTAGGTTGGGTTAGATTTGGTGAGGTAAGCGGGTTTTGTGTATATTTTTGCGATGTCGAATTCTTTGATTTCGGTGATAGTTAGGCTAGGTTGGGTTAGGTTTGGTGAGGTTAGCGATTTTTGTGTTTATTTTTAAAATGTCGATTTCTTTGATTTCGGTGATGGTTAGGTTAGGTTGGGTTAGGTTTAGTGAGGTAAGCGAGTTTTGTGTATATTTTTGCAATGTCGAATTCTTTGATTTCGGTGACGGTTAGGTTGGGTTGGGTTAGGTTTGGTGAGGTTAGCGAGTTTTGTTTAAATTTTAAAATCTCGAATTCTTTGATTTCGGTGATGGTTAGGTTAGGTTGGGTTAGGTTTTGTGAGGTTAGCGGGTTTTGTGTATATTTTGCATTGTCGAATTCTTTGTTTTCGGTGATAGTAAGGCTAGGTTGGGTTAGGTTTGGTGAGGTTAGCGAGTTTTGTGTATATTTTTGCATTGTCGAATTTTTTTATTTCGGTGATAGTGAGGCTAGGTTGGGTTAGGTTTAGTGAGGTAACCGAGTTTTGTGTATATTTTTGCAATGTCCAATTCTTTGATTACGGTGACGTTTAGGTTGGGTTGGGTTAGGTTTGGTGAGGTTAGCGAGTTTTGTGCATATTTTTGCTTTGTCGAATTCTTTTATTTCGGTGATAGTAGGGCTAGGTTGGGTTAGGTTTGGTGAGGTTAGCGAGTTTTGTGTATATTTTTGCGATGTCGAATTCTTTGATTTCGGTGACGGTTAGGTTAAGTTGGGTTAGGTTTGGTGAGTGAAGCGAGTTTCGTGTATATTTTTGCAATGTCGATTTTGATTTCGGTGACGGTTAGGTTGGGTTGAGTTAGGTTTAGTGAGGTAAGCGAGTTTTGTGTATTTTTTTGCAATGTCGAATTCTTTGATTTCGGTGACGGTTAGGTTGGGTTGGGTTAGGTTTGGTAAGGTTAGCGAGTTTTGTGTAAATCTTGAAAACTCGAGTTCTTTGATTTCGTTGATCGTTAAGTTAGGTTGGGTTAGGTTTGGTGAGTTAAGCGAGTTTCGTGTATATTTTTGCAATGTCGAATTCTTTGATTTCGGTGACGGTTAGATTTGGTTGGGTTAGGTTTGGTGGGGTTAGCGAGTTTTGTGTATATTTTTGCAATATCGAATTCTCTGATTTCAGTGATGGTTAGGTCAGGTTGGGATAGGTTTGGTAAGGTTAGCAAGTTTTGTGTATATTTTTGCATTGTCGAATTCTTTGATTTCGGTGACGGTAAGGTTAGGTTGGGTTAGGTTTGGTGTGGTAAGCGAGTTTTGTGTATATTTTTGCATTGTCGAATTCTTTTATTTCGGTGATAGTAGGGCTAGGTTGGATTAGGTTTGGTGAGGTTAGCGAGTTTTGTGTATATTTTTGCGATGTCGAATTCTTTGATTTCGGTGATAGTTAGGCTTGGTTGGGTTAGGTTTGGTGAGGTTAGCGAGTTTTGTGTAAATCTAAAAAACTCGAGTTCTTTGATTTCGATGATCGATAAGTAAGGGTGGGTTAGGTTTGGTGAGTGAAGCGAGTTTCGTGTATATTTTTGCAATGTCAAATTCTTTGATTTCGGTGATGGTTAGGTTCGGTTGGGTTAGGTTTGGTGAGGTAAGCGAGTTTTGTTTAAATTTTAAAATCTCGATTTTTTTGATTTCGGTGATGGTTAGGTTAGGTTGGGTTAGGTTTGGTGAGTTAAGCGAGTTTCGTGTATATTTTTGCAATGTCGATTTCTTTGATTTCGGTGATAGTAAGGCTTGGTTCGGTTAGGTTTGGTGAGGTTAGCGAGTTTTGTGTTTATTTTTGCATTGTTGAATTCTTTTATTTCGGTGATAGTTAGGCTAGGTTGGGTTAGGTTTGGTGAGGTTTGCAAGTTTTGTGTTTATTTTTGCAATGTCGAATTCTTTGATTTCGGTGATGGTTAGGTTAGGTTGGGTTCGGTATGGTGAGTTAAGTGAGTTTTATGTATATTTTTGCAATGTCGAATTCTTTGATTTCGGTGATGGTTATGTTAGGTTGTGTTAGAATTGGTGAGGTTAGCGAATTTTTTGTATATTTTTGCAATGTCGAATTCTTTGATTTCGGTGATAGTTAGGCTAGGTTAGGTTAGGTTTGGTGAGGTCAGCGAGTTATGTGAAAATCTGAAAATCTCGAATTCTTTGATTTCGGTGTCGGTAAGGTTGGGTTGAGTAAGGTTTGGTGAAGTGAGCGAGTTTCGTGTATATTTTTGCAATGTCGAATTCTTTGATTTCGGTGATGGTATGGTAAGGTTGGGTTAGGTTTGGTGAGGTTAGTGGGTTTTGTGTATATTTTTGCGATGTCGAATTCTTTGATTCCGGTGATAGTTAGGCTAGGTTGGGTTAGGTTTGGTGAGGTAAGCGAGTTTCGTGTAAATTTTTGCAATGTCGAATTCTTTGATTTCGGTGATGGAAAGGTAAGGTTGGGTTAGGTTTGGTGAGGTTAGTGGGTTTTGTGTATATTTTTGCATTGTAGATGTCTTTGATTTCGGTGATAGTTAGGCTAGGTTGGGTTAGGTTTGGTGAGGTAAGCGAGTTTTGTGTATATTTTTGCAATGTCGAATTCTTTGATTTCGGTGATGGTTAGGTTAGGTTGGGTTAGGTTTAGTGAGGGAAGCGAGTTTTGTGTATATTTTTGCAATGTCGAATTCTTTGATTTCGGTGATGGTTAGGTTAGATTGGGTTAGGTTTGGTGAGGCTAGCGAGTTTTGTGTATATTTTTGCATTGTCGAATTCTTTGATTTCGGTGATGGTTAGGTTATGTTGGGTTAGGTTTGGTGAGTAACGCGAGTTTCGTGTATATTTTTGCAATGTCGAATTCTTTGATTTCGGTGATGGTTAGGTTAGGTTGGGTTAGGTTTGGTGAGGATAGCGAGTTTTGTTTAAATTTTAAAATCTCGATTTTTTTGATTTCGGTGATGGTTAGGTTAGATTGGGTTAGGTTTGGTGAGTTAAGCGAGTTTCGTGTATATTTTTGCAATGTCGATTTCTTTGATTTCGGTGAGGGTTAGGTTAGGTTGGGTTCGGTATGGTGAGGTAAGCGAGTTTTGTGTATATTTTTGCAATGTCGAATTCTTTGATTTCGGTGATGGTTAGGTTAGGTTGGGTTAGGTTTAGTGAGGGAAGCGAGTTTTGTGTATATTTTTGCAATGTTGAATTCTTTTATTTCGGTGATAGTAAGGCTAGGTTGGGTTAGGTTTGGTGAGGTTTGCAAGTTTTGTGTTTATTTTTGCAATGTCGAATTCTTTGATTTCGGTGATGGTTAGGTTAGGTTGGGTTTGGTATGGTGAAGTAAGCGAGTTTTGTGTATATTTTTTTCAATGTCGAATTCTTTGATTTCGGTGATGGTTAGGTTAGGTTGGGTTAGGTTTAGTGAGGGAAGCGAGTTTTGTGTATATTTTTGCAATGTCGAATTCTTTGATTTCGGTGACGGTTAGGTTGGGTTGGGTTAGGTTTGTTGAGGTTAGTGAGTTTTGTGTAAATCTTAAAAACTCGAGTTTTTTGATTTCGGTGATGGTTAAGTTAGGTTACGTTAGGTTTGGTGAGTTAAGCGAGTTTTATGTATATTTTTGCAATGTCGAATTCTTTGATTTCGGTAATGGTTAGGTTAGGTTGTGTTAGAATTGGTGAGGTTAGCGAATTTTTTGTATATTTTTGCAATGTCGAATTCTTTGATTTCGGTGATAGTTAGCAAGGTTGGGTTAGGTTTGGTGAGGTTAGCGAGTTTTGTGTATATTTTTGCATTGTCGAATTCTTTGATTTCGGTGACGGTAAGGTTAGGTTGGGTTAGGTTTGGTGTGGTAAGCGAGTTTCGTGTATATTTTTGCAATGTCGAACTCCTTTATTTCGGTAATGGGTAGGTTAGGTTATGTTTAAATATGTGAGGTAAGCGAGATTTGTGTATATTTTTGCATTGTCGAATTCTTTGATTTCGGTGATAGTTAGGCTCGGTTGGGTTAGGTTTGGTGAGGTTAGCGAGTTTTGTGTATATTTTTGCAATGTCGAATTCTTTGATTTCGGTGATGGTTAGGTTAGGTTGGGTTAGGTTTTGTGAGGTGAGCGGGTTTTGTGTATATTTTTGCGATGTCGAATTCTTTGATTTCGGTGATAGTTAGGCTAGGTTGGGTTAGGTTTGGTGAGGTAAGCGAGTTTTGTGTATATTTTTGCATTGTCGAATTCTTTGATTTCGGTGAATGTTAGGTTAGATCGGGTTAGTTTTGGTGAGGCTAGCGAGTTTTGTGTATATTTTTGCAATGTCGAATTCTTTGATTTCGGTGATGGTTAGGTTAGGTTGGGTTAGGTTTAGTGAGGGAAGCGAGTTTTGTGAATATTTTTGCAATGTCGAATTCTTTGATTTCGGTGATGGTTAGGTTAGATTGGGTTAGGTTTGGTGAGGCTAGCGAGTTTTGTGTATATTTTTGCATTGTCGAATTCTTTGATTTCGGTGATGGTTAGGTTATGTTGGGTTAGGTTTGGTGAGTAACGCGAGTTTCGTGTATATTTTTGCAATGTCGAATTCTTTGATTTCGGTGATGGTTAGGTTAGGTTGGGTTAGGTTTGGTGAGGATAGCGAGTTTTGTTTAAATTTTAAAATCTCGATTTTTTTGATTTCGGTGATGGTTAGGTTAGGTTGGGTTAGGTTTGGTGAGTTAAGCGAGTTTCGTGTATATTTTTGCAATGTCGATTTCTTTGATTTCGGTGATGGTTAGGTTAGGTTGGGTTCGGTATGGTGAGGTAAGCGAGTTTTGTGTATATATTTGCAATGTCGAATTCTTTGATTTCGGTGATGGTTAGGTTAGGTTGGGTTAGGTTTATTGAGGGAAGCGAGTTTTGTGTATATTTTTGCAATGTTGAATTCTTTTATTTCGGTGATAGTTAGGCTAGGTTGGGTTAGGTTTGGTGAGGTTTGCAAGTTTTGTGTTTATTTTTGCAATGTCGAATTCTTTGATTTCGGTGATGGTTAGGTTAGGTTGGGTTTGGTATGGTGAAGAAAGCGAGTTTTGTGTATATTTTTGCAATGTCGAATTCTTTGATTTCGGTGATGGTAAGGTTAGGTTGGGTTAGGTTTAGTGAGGGAAGCGAGTTTTGTGTATATTTTTGCAATGTCGAATTCTTTGATTTCGGTGATGGTTAGGTTAGATTGGGTTAGGTTTGGTGAGGCTAGCGAGTTTTGTGTATATTTTTGCATTGTCGAATTCTTTGATTTCGGTGATAGTTATGCTAGGTTGGGTAAGGTTTGGTGAGGTTAGCGAGTTTAATTTTAATTTTTGCAATGTCGAATTCTTTGATTTCGGTGATGTTTACGTTAGGTTGGGTTAGGTTAAATGAGGAAAGCGAGGTTTGTGTATATTTTTGCGATGTCGAATTCTTTGATTTCGGTGACGGTTAGGTTAAGTTTGGTTAGGTTTGGTGAGTGAAGCGAGTTTCGTGTATATTTTTGCAATGTCGATTTTGATTTCGGTGACGGTTAGGTTGGGTTGAGTTAGGTTTAGTGAGGTAAGCGAGTTTTGTGTATTTTTTTGCAATGTCGAATTCTCTGATTTCGGTGACGGTTAGGTTGGGTTGGGTTAGGTTTGGTAAGGTTAGCGAGTTTTGTGTAAATCTTGAAAACTCGAGTTCTTTGATTTCGTTGATCGTTAAGTTAGGTTGGGTTAGGTTTGGTGAGTTAAGCGAGTTTCGTGTATATTTTTGCAATGTCGAATTCTTTGATTTCGGTGACGGTTAGGTTTTGTTGGGTTAGGTTTGGTGGGGTTAGCGAGTTTTGTGTATATTTTTGCAATATCGAATTCTCTGATTTCAGTGATGGTTATGTTAGGTTGGGATAGGTTTGGTAAGGTTAGCAAGTTTTGAGTATATTTTTGCATTGTCGAATTCTTTGATTTCGGTGACGGTAAGGTTAGGTTGGGTTAGGTTTGGTGTGGTAAGCGAGTTTCGTATATATTTTTGCAATGTCGAATTCTTTGATTTCGGTGATGGTTAGGCTAGGTTGGGTTAGGTTTGGTGAGGTTAGCGAGTTTTGTGTATATTTTTGCATTGTCGAATTCTTTGATTTCGGTGATAGTTATGCTAGGTTGGGTAAGGTTTGGTGAGATAAGCGAGTTTAATTTTAATTTTTGCAATGTCGAATTCTTTGATTTCGGTGATGTTTACGTTAGGTTGGGTTAGGTTAAATGAGGTAAGCGAGGTTTGTGTATATTTTTGCAATGTCGAATTCTTTGATTTCGGTGATGGTAAGGTTAGGTTGGGATAGGTTTGGTAAGGTTAGCGAGTTTTATGTATATTTTTGCAATGTCGAATTCTTTGATTTCGGTGATGGTTAGGTTAGGTTGGGTTAGGTTTGGTGAGGTAAGTGAGTTTTGTTTAAATTTTAAAATCTCGATTTTTTTGATTTCGGTGATGGTTAGGTTAGGTAAGGTTAGGATTTGTGAGTTACGCGAGTTTCGTGTATATTTTTGCAATGTCGAATTCTTTGATTTCGGTGATGGTTAGGTTAGGTTGGCTTAGGTTTGGTGAGGTAAGCGAGTTTTGTGTAAATTTTAAAATCTCGATTTTTTTGATTTCGGTGATGGTTAGGTTAGGTTGGGTTAGGTTTAGTGAGTTAAGCGAGTTTCGTGTATATTTTTGCAATGTCGATTTCTTTGATTTCGGTGATAGTAAGGCTTGGTTCGGTTAGGTTTGGTGAGGTAAGCGAGTTTTGTGTTTATTTTTGCATTGTTGAATTCTTTTATTTCGGTGATAGTTAGGCTAGGTTGGGTTAGGTATGGTTAGGTTTGCAAGTTTTGTGTTTATTTTTGCAATGTCGAATTCTTTGATTTCGGTGATGGTTAGGTTAGGTTGGGTTCGGTATGGTGAGGTAAGCGAGTTTTGTGTATATTTTTGCAATGTCGAATTCTTTGATTTCGGTGACGGTTAGGTTGGGTTGGGTTAGGTTTGTTGAGGTTAGTGAGTTTTGTGTAAATCTTAAAAACTCGAGTTTTTTGATTTCGGTGATGGTTAAGTTAGGTTACGTTAGGTTTGGTGAGTTAAGCGAGTTTTATGTATATTTTTGCAATGTCGAATTCTTTGATTTCGGTAATGGTTAGGTTAGGTTGTGTTAGAATTGGTGAGGTTAGCGAATTTTTTGTATATTTTTGCAATGTCGAATTCTTTGATTTCGGTGATAGTTAGCAAGGTTGGGTTAGGTTTGGTGAGGTTAGCGAGTTTTGTGTATATTTTTGCATTGTCGAATTCTTTGATTTCGGTGACGGTAAGGTTAGGTTGGGTTAGGTTTGGTGTGGTAAGCGAGTTTCGTGTATATTTTTGCAATGTCGAACTCCTTTATTTCGGTAATGGGTAGGTTAGGTTATGTTTAAATATGTGAGGTAAGCGAGATTTGTGTATATTTTTGCATTGTCGAATTCTTTGATTTCGGTGATAGTTAGGCTCGGTTGGGTTAGGTTTGGTGAGGTTAGCGAGTTTTGTGTATATTTTTGCAATGTCGAATTCTTTGATTTCGGTGATGGTTAGGTTAGGTTGGGTTAGGTTTTGTGAGGTGAGCGGGTTTTGTGTATATTTTTGCGATGTCGAATTCTTTGATTTCGGTGATAGTTAGGCTAGGTTGGGTTAGGTTTGGTGAGGTAAGCGAGTTTTGTGTATATTTTTGCATTGTCGAATTCTTTGATTTCGGTGAATGTTAGGTTAGATCGGGTTAGTTTTGGTGAGGCTAGCGAGTTTTGTGTATATTTTTGCAATGTCGAATTCTTTGATTTCGGTGATGGTTAGGTTAGGTTGGGTTAGGTTTAGTGAGGGAAGCGAGTTTTGTGAATATTTTTGCAATGTCGAATTCTTTGATTTCGGTGATGGTTAGGTTAGATTGGGTTAGGTTTGGTGAGGCTAGCGAGTTTTGTGTATATTTTTGCATTGTCGAATTCTTTGATTTCGGTGATGGTTAGGTTATGTTGGGTTAGGTTTGGTGAGTAACGCGAGTTTCGTGTATATTTTTGCAATGTCGAATTCTTTGATTTCGGTGATGGTTAGGTTAGGTTGGGTTAGGTTTGGTGAGGATAGCGAGTTTTGTTTAAATTTTAAAATCTCGATTTTTTTGATTTCGGTGATGGTTAGGTTAGGTTGGGTTAGGTTTGGTGAGTTAAGCGAGTTTCGTGTATATTTTTGCAATGTCGATTTCTTTGATTTCGGTGATGGTTAGGTTAGGTTGGGTTCGGTATGGTGAGGTAAGCGAGTTTTGTGTATATATTTGCAATGTCGAATTCTTTGATTTCGGTGATGGTTAGGTTAGGTTGGGTTAGGTTTATTGAGGGAAGCGAGTTTTGTGTATATTTTTGCAATGTTGAATTCTTTTATTTCGGTGATAGTTAGGCTAGGTTGGGTTAGGTTTGGTGAGGTTTGCAAGTTTTGTGTTTATTTTTGCAATGTCGAATTCTTTGATTTCGGTGATGGTTAGGTTAGGTTGGGTTTGGTATGGTGAAGAAAGCGAGTTTTGTGTATATTTTTGCAATGTCGAATTCTTTGATTTCGGTGATGGTAAGGTTAGGTTGGGTTAGGTTTAGTGAGGGAAGCGAGTTTTGTGTATATTTTTGCAATGTCGAATTCTTTGATTTCGGTGATGGTTAGGTTAGATTGGGTTAGGTTTGGTGAGGCTAGCGAGTTTTGTGTATATTTTTGCATTGTCGAATTCTTTGATTTCGGTGATAGTTATGCTAGGTTGGGTAAGGTTTGGTGAGGTTAGCGAGTTTAATTTTAATTTTTGCAATGTCGAATTCTTTGATTTCGGTGATGTTTACGTTAGGTTGGGTTAGGTTAAATGAGGAAAGCGAGGTTTGTGTATATTTTTGCGATGTCGAATTCTTTGATTTCGGTGACGGTTAGGTTAAGTTTGGTTAGGTTTGGTGAGTGAAGCGAGTTTCGTGTATATTTTTGCAATGTCGATTTTGATTTCGGTGACGGTTAGGTTGGGTTGAGTTAGGTTTAGTGAGGTAAGCGAGTTTTGTGTATTTTTTTGCAATGTCGAATTCTCTGATTTCGGTGACGGTTAGGTTGGGTTGGGTTAGGTTTGGTAAGGTTAGCGAGTTTTGTGTAAATCTTGAAAACTCGAGTTCTTTGATTTCGTTGATCGTTAAGTTAGGTTGGGTTAGGTTTGGTGAGTTAAGCGAGTTTCGTGTATATTTTTGCAATGTCGAATTCTTTGATTTCGGTGACGGTTAGGTTTTGTTGGGTTAGGTTTGGTGGGGTTAGCGAGTTTTGTGTATATTTTTGCAATATCGAATTCTCTGATTTCAGTGATGGTTATGTTAGGTTGGGATAGGTTTGGTAAGGTTAGCAAGTTTTGAGTATATTTTTGCATTGTCGAATTCTTTGATTTCGGTGACGGTAAGGTTAGGTTGGGTTAGGTTTGGTGTGGTAAGCGAGTTTCGTATATATTTTTGCAATGTCGAATTCTTTGATTTCGGTGATGGTTAGGCTAGGTTGGGTTAGGTTTGGTGAGGTTAGCGAGTTTTGTGTATATTTTTGCATTGTCGAATTCTTTGATTTCGGTGATAGTTATGCTAGGTTGGGTAAGGTTTGGTGAGATAAGCGAGTTTAATTTTAATTTTTGCAATGTCGAATTCTTTGATTTCGGTGATGTTTACGTTAGGTTGGGTTAGGTTAAATGAGGTAAGCGAGGTTTGTGTATATTTTTGCAATGTCGAATTCTTTGATTTCGGTGATGGTAAGGTTAGGTTGGGATAGGTTTGGTAAGGTTAGCGAGTTTTATGTATATTTTTGCAATGTCGAATTCTTTGATTTCGGTGATGGTTAGGTTAGGTTGGGTTAGGTTTGGTGAGGTAAGTGAGTTTTGTTTAAATTTTAAAATCTCGATTTTTTTGATTTCGGTGATGGTTAGGTTAGGTAAGGTTAGGATTTGTGAGTTACGCGAGTTTCGTGTATATTTTTGCAATGTCGAATTCTTTGATTTCGGTGATGGTTAGGTTAGGTTGGCTTAGGTTTGGTGAGGTAAGCGAGTTTTGTGTAAATTTTAAAATCTCGATTTTTTTGATTTCGGTGATGGTTAGGTTAGGTTGGGTTAGGTTTAGTGAGTTAAGCGAGTTTCGTGTATATTTTTGCAATGTCGATTTCTTTGATTTCGGTGATAGTAAGGCTTGGTTCGGTTAGGTTTGGTGAGGTAAGCGAGTTTTGTGTTTATTTTTGCATTGTTGAATTCTTTTATTTCGGTGATAGTTAGGCTAGGTTGGGTTAGGTATGGTTAGGTTTGCAAGTTTTGTGTTTATTTTTGCAATGTCGAATTCTTTGATTTCGGTGATGGTTAGGTTAGGTTGGGTTCGGTATGGTGAGGTAAGCGAGTTTTGTGTATATTTTTGCAATGTCGAATTCTTTGATTTCGGTGACGGTTAGGTTGGGTTGGGTTAGGTTTGTTGAGGTTAGTGAGTTTTGTGTAAATCTTAAAAACTCGAGTTTTTTGATTTCGGTGATGGTTAAGTTAGGTTACGTTAGGTTTGGTGAGTTAAGCGAGTTTTATGTATATTTTTGCAATGTCGAATTCTTTGATTTCGGTGATAGTTAGACTAGGTTGGGTTAGGTTTGGTGAGGTTAGCGAGTTATGTGAAAATCTCGAATTCTTTGATTTCGGTGTCGGTAAGGTTGGGTTGAGTAAGGTTTGGTGAAGTGAGCGAATTTCGTGTATATTTTTGCAATGTCGAATTCTTTGATTTCGGTGATAGTTAGGCTAGGTTGGTTTAGGTTTGGTGAGGTAAGCGAGTTTCGTGTAAATTTTTGCAATGTCGAATTCTTTGATTTCGGTGATGGAAAGGTAAGGTTGGGTTAGGTTTGGTGAGGTTAGTGGGTTTTGTGTATATTTTTGCATTGTAGATGTCTTTGATTTCGGTGATAGTTAGGCTAGCTTGGGTTAGGTTTGGTGAGGTAAGCGAGTTTTGTGTATATTTTTGCAATGTCGAATTCTTTGATTTCGGTGATGGTTAGGTTAGGTTGGGTTAGGTTTAGTGAGGGAAGCGAGTTTTGTGTATATTTTTGCAATGTCGAATTCTTTGATTTCGGTGATGGTTAGGTTAGATTGGGTTAGGTTTGGTGAGGCTAGCGAGTTTTGTGTATATTTTTGCATTGTCGAATTCTTTGATTTCGGTGATGGTTAGGTTATGTTGGGTTAGGTTTGGTGAGTAACGCGAGATTCGTGTATATTTTTGCAATGTCGAATTCTTTGATTTCGGTGATGGTTAGGTTAGGTTGGGTTAGGTTTGGTGAGGATAGCGAGTTTTGTTTAAATTTTAAAATCTCGATTTTTTTGATTTCGGTGATGGTTAGGTTAGGTTGGGTTAGGTTTGGTGAGTTAAGCGAGTTTCGTGTATATTTTTGCAATGTCGATTTCTTTGATTTCGGTGATGGTTAGGTTAGGTTGGGTTCGGTATGGTGAGGTAAGGGAGTTTTGTGTATATTTTTGCAATGTCGAATTCTTTGATTTCGGTGATGGTTAGGTTAGGTTGGGTTAGGTTTAGTGAGGGAAGCGAGTTTTGTGTATATTTTTGCAATGTTGAATTCTTTTATTTCGGTGATAGTTAGGCTAGGTTGGATTAGGTTTGGTGAGGTTTGCAAGTTTTGTGTTTATTTTTGCAATGTCGAATTCTTTGACTTCGGTGACGGTTAGGTTGGGTTGGGTTAGGTTTCGTGAGGTAAGCGAGATTTGTGTTAATCTTAAAAACTCGAATTCTTTGATTTCGGTGTTGGATAGGTTAGGTTGGGTTGGGTATGGTGAGGTAAGCGAGTTTTGTGTATATATTTGCAATGTCATATTCTTTGACTTCGGTGACGGTTAGGTTGGGTTGGGTTAGGTTTGGTGAGGTTAGCGAGATTTGTGTAAATCATACAATCTCGAATTCTTTGATTTCGGTGATGGTTAGGTTAGGTTAGGTTAGGTTTGGTGAGGTAAGCGGGTTTTGGGTATATTTTTGCATTGTCGAATTCTTTGATTTCGGTGATGGTTAGGTTAGATTGGGTTAGGTTTGGTGAGGCTAGCGAGTTTTGTGTATATTTTTGCATTGTCGAATTCTTTGATTTCGATGATAGTTATGCTAGGTTGGGTAAGGTTTGGTGAGGTTAGCGAGTTTAATTTTAATTTTTGCAATGTCGAATTCTTTGATTTCGGTGATGTTTACGTTAGGTTGGGTTAGGTTAAATGAGGAAAGCGAGGTTTGTGTATATTTTTGCGATGTCGAATTCTTTGATTTCGGTGACGGTTAGGTTAAGTTTGGTTAGGTTTGGTGAGTGAAGCGAGTTTCGTGTATATTTTTGCAATGTTGATTTTGATTTCGGTGACGGTTAGGTTGGGTTGAGTTAGGTTTAGTGAGGTAAGCGAGTTTTGTGTATTTTTTTGCAATGTCGAATTCTTTGATTTCGGTGACGGTTAGGTTGGGTTGGGTTAGGTTTGGTAAGGTTAGCGAGTTTTGTGTAAATCTTGAAAACTCGAGTTCTTTGATTTCGTTGATCGTTAAGTTAGGTTGGGTTAGGTTTGGTGAGTTAAGCGAGTTTCGTGTATATTTTTGCAATGTCGAATTCTTTGATTTCGGGGATGGTTTGATTTCGTTGATCGTTAAGTTAGGTTGGGTTAGGTTTGGTGAGTAAAGCGAGTTTCGTGTATATTTTTGCAATGTCGAATTCTTTGATTTCGGTGACGGTTAGGTTTGGTTGGGTTAGGTTTGGTGGGGTTAGCGAGTTTTGTGTATATTTTTGCAATATCGAATTCTCTGATTTCAGTGATGGTTATGTTAGGTTGGGATAGGTTTGGTAAGGTTAGCAAGTTTTGAGTATATTTTTGCATTGTCGAATTCTTTGATTTCGGTGACGGTAAGGTTAGGTTGGGTTAGGTTTGGTGTGGTAAGCGAGTTTCGTATATATTTTTGCAATGTCGAATTCTTTGATTTCGGTGATGGTTAGGCTAGGTTGGGTTAGGTTTGGTGAGGTTAGCGAGTTTTGTGTATATTTTTGCATTGTCGAATTCTTTGATTTCGGTGATAGTTATGCTAGGTTGGGTAAGGTTTGGTGAGATAAGCGAGTTTAATTTTAATTTTTGCAATGTCGAATTCTTTGATTTCGGTGATGTTTACGTTAGGTTGGGTTAGGTTAAATGAGGTAAGCGAGGTTTGTGTATATTTTTGCAATGTCGAATTCTTTGATTTCGGTGATGGTAAGGTTAGGTTGGGATAGGTTTGGTAAGGTTAGCGAGTTTTATGTATATTTTTGCAATGTCGAATTCTTTGATTTCGGTGATGGTTAGGTTAGGTTGGCTTAGGTTTGGTGAGGTAAGCGAGTTTTGTGTAAATTTTAAAATCTCGATTTTTTTGATTTCGGTGATGGTTAGGTTAGGTTGGGTTAGGTTTGGTGAGTTAAGCGAGTTTCGTGTATATTTTTGCAATGTCGATTTCTTTGATTTCGGTGATAGTAAGGCTTGGTTCGGTTAGGTTTGGTGAGGTAAGCGAGTTTTGTGTTTATTTTTGCATTGTTGAATTCTTTTATTTCGGTGATAGTTAGGCTAGGTTGGGTTAGGTATGGTGAGGTTTGCAAGTTTTGTGTTTATTTTTGCAATGTCGAATTCTTTGATTTCGGTGATGGTTAGGTTAGGTTGGGTTAGGTTTCGTGAGGTAAGCGAGATTTGTGTTAATCTTAAAAACTCGAATTCTTTGATTTCGGTGTTGGATAGGTTAGGTTGGGTTGGGTATGGTGAGGTAAGCGAGTTTTGTGTATATATTTGCAATGTCATATTCTTTGACTTCGGTGACGGTTAGGTTGGGTTGGGTTAGGTTTGGTGAGGTTAGCGAGATTTGTGTAAATCATACAATCTCGAATTCTTTGATTTCGGTGATGGTTAGGTTAGGTTAGGTTAGGTTTGGTGAGGTAAGCGGGTTTTGGGTATATTTTTGCATTGTCGAATTCTTTGATTTCGGTGATGGTTAGGTTAGATTGGGTTAGGTTTGGTGAGGCTAGCGAGTTTTGTGTATATTTTTGCATTGTCGAATTCTTTGATTTCGGTGATAGTTATGCTAGGTTGGGTAAGGTTTGGTGAGGTTAGCGAGTTTAATTTTAATTTTTGCAATGTCGAATTCTTTGATTTCGGTGATGTTTACGTTAGGTTGGGTTAGGTTAAATGAGGAAAGCGAGGTTTGTGTATATTTTTGCGATGTCGAATTCTTTGATTTCGGTGACGGTTAGGTTAAGTTTGGTTAGGTTTGGTGAGTGAAGCGAGTTTCGTGTATATTTTTGCAATGTTGATTTTGATTTCGGTGACGGTTAGGTTGGGTTGAGTTAGGTTTAGTGAGGTAAGCGAGTTTTGTGTATTTTTTTGCAATGTCGAATTCTTTGATTTCGGTGACGGTTAGGTTGGGTTGGGTTAGGTTTGGTAAGGTTAGCGAGTTTTGTGTAAATCTTGAAAACTCGAGTTCTTTGATTTCGTTGATCGTTAAGTTAGGTTGGGTTAGGTTTGGTGAGTTAAGCGAGTTTCGTGTATATTTTTGCAATGTCGAATTCTTTGATTTCGGTGACGGTTAGGTTTGGTTGGGTTAGGTTTGGTGGGGTTAGCGAGTTTTGTGTATATTTTTGCAATATCGAATTCTCTGATTTCAGTGATGGTTATGTTAGGTTGGGATAGGTTTGGTAAGGTTAGCAAGTTTTGAGTATATTTTTGCATTGTCGAATTTTTTGATTTCGGTGACGGTAAGGTTAGGTTGGGTTAGGTTTGGTGTGGTAAGCGAGTTTCGTATATATTTTTGCAATGTCGAATTCTTTGATTTCGGTGATGGTTAGGCTAGGTTGGGTTAGGTTTGGTGAGGTTAGCGAGTTTTGTGTATATTTTTGCATTGTCGAATTCTTTGATTTCGGTGATAGTTATGCTAGGTTGGGTAAGGTTTGGTGAGATAAGCGAGTTTAATTTTAATTTTTGCAATGTCGAATTCTTTGATTTTGGTGATGTTTACGTTAGGTTGGGTTAGGTTAAATGAGGTAAGCGAGGTTTGTGTATATTTTTGCAATGTCGAATTCTTTGATTTCGGTGATGGTAAGGTTAGGTTGGGATAGGTTTGGTAAGGTTAGCGAGTTTTATGTATATTTTTGCAATGTCGAATTCTTTGATTTCGGTGATGGTTAGGTTAGGTTGGGTTAGGTTTGGTGAGGTAAGTGAGTTTTGTTTAAATTTTAAAATCTCGATTTTTTTGATTTCGGTGATGGTTAGGTTAGGTAAGGTTAGGTTTTGTGAGTTACGCGAGTTTCGTGTATATTTTTGCAATGTCGAATTCTTTGATTTCGGTGATGGTTAGGTTAGGTTGGCTTAGGTTTGGTGAGGTAAGCGAGTTTTGTGTAAATTTTAAAATCTCGATTTTTTTGATTTCGGTGATGGTTAGGTTAGGTTGGGTTAGGTTTGGTGAGTTAAGCGAGTTTCGTGTATATTTTTGCAATGTCGATTTCTTTGATTTCGGTGATGGTTAGGTTAGGTTTGGTTCGGTATGGTGAGGTAAGCGAGTTTTGTGTATATTTTTGCAATGTCGAATTCTTTGATTTCGGTGATGGTTAGGTTAGGTTGGGTTAGGTTTGGTGAGGGAAGCGAGTTTTGTGTATATTTTTGCAATGTTGAATTCTTTTATTTCGGTGATAGTTAGGCTAGGTTGGGTTAGGTTTGGTGAGGTTTGCAAGTTTTGTGTATATTTTTGCAATGTCGAATTCTTTGATTTCGGTGATGGTTAGGTTACGTTGGGTTAGGTTTTGTGAGGGAAGCGAGTTTTGTGTATATTTTTGCAATGTCGAATTCTTTGATTTCGGTGAATGTTAGGTTAGATCGGGTTAGTTTTGGTGAGGCTAGCGAGTTTTGTGTATATTTTTGCAATGTCGAATTCTTTGATTTCGGTGATGGTTAGGTTAGGTTGGGTTAGGTTTAGTGAGGGAAGCGAGTTTTGTGTATATTTTTGCAATGTCGAATTCTTTGATTTCGGTGATGGTTAGGTTAGATTGGGTTAGGTTTGGTGAGGCTAGCGAGTTTTGTGTATATTTTTGCATTGTCGAATTCTTTGATTTCGGTGATGGTTAGGTTATGTTGGGTTAGGTTTGGTGAGTAACGCGAGATTCGTGTATATTTTTGCAATGTCGAATTCTTTGATTTCGGTGATGGTTAGGTTAGGTTGGGTTAGGTTTGGTGAGGATAGCGAGTTTTGTTTAAATTTTAAAATCTCGATTTTTTTGATTTCGGTGATGGTTAGGTTAGGTTGGGTTAGGTTTGGTGAGTTAAGCGAGTTTCGTGTATATTTTTGCAATGTCGATTTCTTTGATTTCGGTGATGGTTAGGTTAGGTTTGGTTCGGTATGGTGAGGTAAGCGAGTTTTGTGTATATTTTTGCAATGTCGAATTCTTTGATTTCGGTGATGGTTAGGTTAGGTTGGGTTAGGTTTGGTGAGGGAAGCGAGTTTTGTGTATATTTTTGCAATGTTGAATTCTTTTATTTCGGTGATAGTTAGGCAAGGTTGGGTTAGGTTTGGTGAGGTTTGCAAGTTTTGTGTTTATTTTTGCAATGTCGAATTCTTTGATTTCGGTGATGGTTAGGTTAGGTTGGGTTCGGTATGGTGAGGTAAGCGAGTTTTGTGTATATTTTTGCAATGTCGAATTCTTTGATTTCGGTGATGGTTAGGTTAGGTTGGCTTAGGTTTAGTGAGGGAAGCGAGTTTTGTGTATATTTTTGCAATGTCGAATTCTTTGATTTCGGTGATGGTTAGGTTAGATTGGGTTAGGTTTGGTGAGGCTAGCGAGTTTTGTGTATATTTTTGCATTGTCGAATTCTTTGATTTCGGTGATAGTTATGCTAGGTTGGGTTAGGTTTGGTGAGGTAAGCGAGTTTAATTTTAATTTTTGCAATGTCGAATTCTTTGATTTCGGTGATGTTTACGTTAGGTTGGGTTAGGTTAAATGAGGAAAGCGAGGTTTGTGTATATTTTTGCAATGTCGAATTCTTTGATTTCGGTGATGGTAAGGTTAGGTTGGGATAGGTTTGGTAAGGTTAGCGAGTTTTATGTATATTTTTGCAATGTCGAATTCTTTGATTTCGGTAAAAGTTAGGCTAGGTTGGGTTAGGTTTGGTGAGGTTAGCGAGTTTTGTGTATATTTTTAAAATGTCGAATTCTTTGATTTCGGTTAGAGTAAGGCTAGGTTGGGTTAGGTTTTGTGAGGTTAGCGGGTTTTGGGTATATTTTTGCATTGTCGAATTCTTTGATTTCGGTGAAAGTTAGGCTAGGTTAGGTTAGTTTTGGTGAGGTAAGCGAGTTTTGTTTAAATTTTAAAATCTCAAATTCTTTGATTTCGGTGATGGTTAGGTTATGTAAGGTTAGGTTTGGTGAGTATCGCGAGTTTCGTGTATATTTTTGCAATGTCGAATTCCTTGATTTCGGTGACAGTAAGGCTAGGTTGGGTTAGGTCTTGTGAGGTTAGCAAGTTATGTGAAAATCTAAAAATCTCGAATTCTTTGATTTCGGTGACGGTTAGGTTGGGTTGGGTTAGGTTTGGTGAGGTAAGCGAGTTTTGTGTATATTTTTGCATTGTCGAATTCTTTGACTTCGGTGACGGTTAGGTTGGGTTGGGTTAGGTTTGGTGAGGATAGCGAGTTCTGTGTAAATCTTCAAAACTCGAGTTCTTTGATTTCGTTGATCATTAAGTTAGGTTGGGTTAGGTTTGGTGAGTTAAGCGAGTTTCGTGTATATTTTTGCAATGTCGAATTCTTTGATTTCAGTGACAGTTAGGCTAGGTTGGGTTAGGTCTTGTGAGGTTAGCAAGTTATGTGAAAATCTAAAAATCTCAAATTCTTTGATTTCGGTGTCGGTTAGGTTGGGTTGGGTTAGGTTTAGTGAGGTTAGCGAGTTTTGTGTATATTTTTGCATTGTCGAATTCTTTGACTTCGGTGACGGTTAGGTTGGGTTGGGTTAGGTTTGGTGAGGTTAGCGATATTTGTGTAAATCTTAAAAACTCGAGTTCTTTGATTTCGGTGTTGGAAAGGTTAGGTTGGGTTGGTTATGGTGAGGTAAGCGAGTTTTGTGTATATTTTTGCAATGTCGAATTCTTTGACTTCGGTGACGTTTAGGTTGGGTTGGATTAGGTTTGGTGAGGTTAGCGAGATTTGTGTAAATCATACAATCTCGAATTCTTTGATTTCGGTGATGTTTAGGTTAGGTTGGATTAGGTTTGGTGAGTTTTGCGAGTTTCGTGTATATTTTAAAAACTCGAATTCTCTGATTTCGGTGATGGTTAGGTTAGGTTGGGTTAGTTTTGGTGAGGTAAGCGAGTTTTGTTTAAATTTTAAAATCTCGAATTCTTTGATTTCGGTGATGGTTAGGTTAGGTTAAGTTAGGTTTGGTGAGGTTAGCGAGTTTTGTGTATATTTTTGCATTGTCGAATTCTTTTATTTCGGTGAAAGTTAGGTTAGGTTGGGTTAGGTTTGGTGAGGTAAGCGGGTTTTGGGTATATTTTTGCATTGTCGAATTCTTTGATTTCGGTGATGGTAAGGTTAGGTTGGGTTAGGTTTAGTGAGGTAAGCGAGTTTTGTATATATTTTTGCAATGTCGTATTCTTTGATTTCGGTGACGGTTAGGTTGGTTTGGGTTAGGTTTGGTAAGGTAAGCGAGTTTTGTATATATTTTTGCAATATCGAATTATTTGATTTCGGTGATGGTTATGTTAGGTTGGGATAGGTTTGGTAAGGTTAGCGAGTTTTGTGTATATTTTTGCATTGTCGAATTCTTTAATTTCGGTGATAGTTAGGCTTGGTTGGGTTAGGTTTGGTAAGGTTAGCGAGTTTTGTGTTTATTTTTGCAATGTCGAATTCTTTGATTTCGGTGATGGTTTGGTTAGGTTGGGTTAGGTTTAGTGAGGTAAGCGAGTTTTGTGTATATTTTTGCAATGTCGATTTCTTTGATTTCGGTGATAGTTAGGCTAGGTTGGGTTAGGTTTGGTGAAGTTAGCGAGTTTTGTGTATATTTTTAATATGTCGATCTTTTTGATTTCGGTTAAAGTAAGGCTCGGTTGGGTTAGGTTCTGTGAGGTTAGCGATTTTTGTGAAAATTTTACAATCTCGAATTCTTTGATTTCGGTGACGGTTAGGTTGGGTTGGGTTAGGTTTGGTGAGGTAAGCGAGTTTTGTGTATATTTTTGCATTGTCGAATTCTTTGACTTCGGTGACGGTTAGGTTGGGTTGGGTTAGGTTTCGTGAGGTAAGCGAGATTTGTGTTAATCTTAAAAACTCGAATTCTTTGATTTCGGTGTTGGATAGGTTAGGTTGGGTTGGGTATGGTGAGGTAAGCGAGTTTTGTGTATATATTTGCAATGTCATATTCTTTGACTTCGGTGACGGTTAGGTTGGGTTGGGTTAGGTTTGGTGAGGTTAGCGAGATTTGTGTAAATCATACAATCTCGAATTCTTTGATATCGGTGATGGTTAGGTTAGGTTAGGTTAAGTTTGGTGAGGTAAACTGGTTTTGGGTATATTTTTGCTTTGTCGAATTCTTTGATTTCGGTGATGGTAAGGTTAGGTTGGGTTAGGTTTGGTGAGGTAAGCGAGTTTTGTTTAAATTTTAAAATCTCGAATTCTTTGATTTCGGTGATGGTTAGGTTAGGTTGGGTTAGGTTAAGTGAGGTATGCGAGTTTTGTGTATATTTTTGCAATGTCGAATTCTTTGATTTCGGTGACGGTTAGGTTGGGTTGGGTTTGGTTTGGTGAGGTTAGCGAGTTTTGTGTATATTTTTGCAGTGTCGAATTCTTTGACTTCGGTGACGGTTAGGTTGGGTTGGGTTAGGTTTGGTTAGGTTAGCGAGTTTTGTGTAAATCTTAAAAACTTGAGTTCTTTGATTTCGGTGATGTTTAGGTTAGGTTAGATTAGGTTTGGTGAGGTTAGCGAGTTTCGTGTATATTTTAAAAACTCGAATTCTCTGATTTCGGTGATGGTTAGGTTAGGTTGGGTTAGTTTTGGTGAGGTAAGCGAGTTTTGTTTAAATTTTAAAATCTCGAATTCTTTGATTTCGGTGATGGTTAGGTTGGTTGGGTTAGGTTTGATGAGTTAAGCGAGTTTCGTGTATATTTTTGCAATGTCGAATTCTTTGATTTCGGTGACGGTAAGGTTTGGTTGGGTTAGGTTTGGTGGGGTTAGCGAGTTTTGTGTATATTTTTGCAATATCGAATTCTCTGATTTCAGTGATGGTTATGTTAGGTTGGGATAGGTTTGGTAAGGTTAGCAAGTTTTGTGTATATTTTTGCATTGTCGAATTCTTTGATTTCGGTGACGGTAAGGTTAGGTTGGGTTAGGTTTGGTGTGGTAAGCGAGTTTCGTGTATATTTTTGCAATGTCGAATTCTTTGATTTCGGTGATGGTTAGGCTAGGTTGGGTTAGGTTTGGTGAGGTAAGCGAGTTTTGTGTATATTTTTGCAATGTCGCATTCTTTGATTTCGAAGATGGTTAGGTTAGGTTGGGTTAGGTTTAGTGAGGGAAGCGAGTTTTGTGTATATTTTTGCAATGTCGAATTCTTTGATTTCGGTGATGGTTAGGTTAGATTGGGTTAGGTTTGGTGAGGCTAGCGAGTTTTGTGTATATTTTTGCATTGTCGAATTCTTTGATTTCGGTGATGGTTAGGTTATGTTGGGTTAGGTTTGGTGAGTAACGCGAGATTCGTGTATATTTTTGCAATGTCGAATTCTTTGATTTCGGTGATGGTTAGGTTAGGTTGGGTTAGGTTTGGTGAGGATAGCGAGTTTTGTTTAAATTTTAAAATCTCGATTTTTTTGATTTCGGTGATGGTTAGGTTAGGTTGGGTTAGGTTTGGTGAGTTAAGCGAGTTTCGTGTATATTTTTGCAATGTCGATTTCTTTGATTTCGGTGATGGTTAGGTTAGGTTGGGTTCGGTATGGTGAGGTAAGCGAGTTTTGTGTATATTTTTGCAATGTCGAATTCTTTGATTTCGGTGATGGTTAGGTTAGGTTGGGTTAGGTTTGGTGAGGGAAGCGAGTTTTGTGTATATTTTTGCAATGTTGAATTCTTTTATTTCGGTGATAGTTTGGCTAGGTTGGGTTAGGTTTGGTGAGGTTTGCAAGTTTTGTGTTTATTTTTGCAATGTCGAATTCTTTGATTTCGGTGATGGTTAGGTTAGGTTGGGTTCGGTATGGTGAGGTAAGCGAGTTTTGTGTATATTTTTGCAATGTCGAATTCTTTGATTTCGGTGATGGTTAGGTTAGGTTGGCTTAGGTTTAGTGAGGGAAGCGAGTTTTGTGTATATTTTTGCAATGTCGAATTCTTTGATTTCGGTGATGGTTAGGTTAGATTGGGTTAGGTTTGGTGAGGCTAGCGAGTTTTGTGTATATTTTTGCATTGTCGAATTCTTTGATTTCGGTGATAGTTAGGCTCGGTTGGGTTAGGTTTGGTGAGGTTAGCGAGTTTTGTGTATATTTTTGCAATGTCGAATTCTTTGATTTCGGTGATGGTTAGGTTAGGTTGGGTAAGGTTTTGTGAGGTGAGCGGGTTTTGTGTATATTTTTGCGATGTCGAATTCTTTGATTTCGGTGATAGTTAGGCTAGGTTGGGTTAGGTTTGGTGAGGTAAGCGAGTTTTGTGTATATTTTTGCATTGTCGAATTCTTTGATTTCGGTGAATGTTAGGTTAGATCGGGTTAGTTTTGGTGAGGCTAGCGAGTTTTGTGTATATTTTTGCAATGTCGAATTCTTTGATTTCGGTGATGGTTAGGTTAGGTTGGGTTAGGTTTAGTGAGGGAAGCGAGTTTTGTGTATATTTTTGCAATGTCGAATTCTTTGATTTCGGTGATGGTTAGGTTAGATTGGGTTAGGTTTGGTGAGGCTAGCGAGTTTTGTGTATATTTTTGCATTGTCGAATTCTTTGATTTCGGTGATGGTTAGGTTATGTTGGATTAGGTTTGGTGAGTAACGCGAGTTTCGTGTATATTTTTGCAATGTCGAATTCTTTGATTTCGGTGATGGTTAGGTTAGGTTGGGTTAGGTTTGGTGAGGATAGCGAGTTTTGTTTAAATTTTAAAATCTCGATTTTTTTGATTTCGGTGATGGTTAGGTTAGGTTGGGTTAGGTTTGGTGAGTTAAGCGAGTTTCGTGTATATTTTTGCAATGTCGATTTCTTTGATTTCGGTGATGGTTAGGTTAGGTTGGGTTCGGTATGGTGAGGTAAGCGAGTTTTGTGTATATATTTGCAATGTCGAATTCTTTGATTTCGGTGATGGTTAGGTTAGGTTAGGTTAGGTTAGGTTAGGTTAGGTTAGGTTAGGTTAGGTTAGGTTAGGTTAGGTTAGTGAGGGAAGCGAGTTTTGTGTATATTTTTGCAATGTTGAATTCTTTTATTTCGGTGATAGTTAGGCTAGGTTGGGTTAGGTTTGGTGAGGTTTGCAAGTTTTGTGTTTATTTTTGCAATGTCGAATTCTTTGATTTCGGTGATGGTTAGGTTAGGTTGGGTTTGGTATGGTGAAGAAAGCGAGTTTTGTGTATATTTTTGCAATGTCGAATTCTTTGATTTCGGTGATGGTTAGGTTAGGTTGGGTTAGGTTTAGTGAGGGAAGCGAGTTTTGTGTATATTTTTGCAATGTCGAATTCTTTGATTTCGGTGATGGTTAGGTTAGATTGGGTTAGGTTTGGTGAGGCTAGCGAGTTTTGTGTATATTTTTGCAATGTCGAATTCTTTGATTTCGGTGATGTTTACGTTAGGTTGGGTTAGGTTAAATGAGGAAAGCGAGGTTTGTGTATATTTTTGCAATGTCGAATTCTTTGATTTCGGTGATGGTAAGGTTAGGTTGGGATAGGTTTGGTAAGGTTAGCGAGTTTTATGTATATTTTTGCAATGTCGAATTCTTTGATTTCGGTAAAAGTTAGGCTAGGTTGGGTTAGGTTTGGTGAGGTTAGCGAGTTTTGTGTATATTTTTAAAATGTCGAATTCTTTGATTTCGGTTAGAGTAAGGCTAGGTTGGGTTAGGTTTTGTGAGGTTAGCGGGTTTTGGGTATATTTTTGCATTGTCGAATTCTTTGATTTCGGTGAAAGTTAGGCTAGGTTAGGTTAGTTTTGGTGAGGTAAGCGAGTTTTGTTTAAATTTTAAAATCTCAAATTCTTTGATTTCGGTGATGGTTAGGTTATGTTAGGTTAGGTTTGGTGAGTTACGCGAGTTTCGTGTATATTTTTGCAATGTCGAATTCCTTGATTTCGGTGACAGTAAGGCTAGGTTGGGTTAGGTCTTGTGAGGTTAGCAAGTTATGTGAAAATCTAAAAATCTCGAATTCTTTGATTTCGGTGACGGTTAGGTTGGGTTGGGTTAGGTTTGGTGAGGTAAGCGAGTTTTGTGTATATTTTTGCATTGTCGAATTCTTTGACTTCGGTGACGGTTAGGTTGGGTTGGGTTAGGTTTGGTGAGGATAGCGAGTTCTGTGTAAATCTTCAAAACTCGAGTTCTTTGATTTCGTTGATCATTAAGTTAGGTTGGGTTAGGTTTGGTGAGTTAAGCGAGTTTCGTGTATATTTTTGCAATGTCGAATTCTTTGATTTCAGTGACAGTTAGGCTAGGTTGGGTTAGGTCTTGTGAGGTTAGCAAGTTATGTGAAAATCTAAAAATCTCAAATTCTTTGATTTCGGTGTCGGTTAGGTTGGGTTGGGTTAGGTTTAGTGAGGTTAGCGAGTTTTGTGTATATTTTTGCATTGTCGAATTCTTTGACTTCGGTGACGGTTAGGTTGGGTTGGGTTAGGTTTGGTGAGGTTAGCGATATTTGTGTAAATCTTAAAAACTCGAGTTCTTTGATTTCGGTGTTGGAAAGGTTAGGTTGGGTTGGTTATGGTGAGGTAAGCGAGTTTTGTGTATATTTTTGCAATGTCGAATTCTTTGACTTCGGTGACGTTTAGGTTGGGTTGGATTAGGTTTGGTGAGGTTAGCGAGATTTGTGTAAATCATACAATCTCGAATTCTTTGATTTCGGTGATGTTTAGGTTAGGTTGGATTAGGTTTGGTGAGTTTAGCGAGTTTCGTGTATATTTTAAAAACTCGAATTCTCTGATTTCGGTGATGGTTAGGTTAGGTTGGGTTAGTTTTGGTGAGGTAAGCGAGTTTTGTTTAAATTTTAGAATCTCGAATTCTTTGATTTCGGTGATGGTTAGGTTAGGTTAAGTTAGGTTTGGTGAGGTTAGCGAGTTTTGTGTATATTTTTGCATTGTCGAATTCTTTTATTTCGGTGAAAGTTAGGTTAGGTTGGGTTAGGTTTGGTGAGGTAAGCGGGTTTTGGGTATATTTTTGCATTGTCGAATTCTTTGATTTCGGTGATGGTAAGGTTAGGTTGGGTTAGGTTTAGAGAGGTAAGCGAGTTTTGTATATATTTTTGCAATGTCGTATTCTTTGATTTCGGTGACGGTTAGGTTGGTTTGGGTTAGGTTTGGTAAGGTTAGCGAGTTTTGTATATATTTTTGCAATATCGAATTATTTGATTTCGGTGATGGTTATGTTAGGTTGGGATAGGTTTGGTAAGGTTAGCGAGTTTTGTGTATATTTTTGCATTGTCGAATTCTTTAATTTCGGTGATAGTTAGGCTTGGTTGGGTTAGGTTTGGTGAGGTTAGCGAGTTTTGTGTTTATTTTTGCAATGTCGAATTCTTTGATTTCGGTGATGGTTAGGTTAGGTTGGGTTAGGTTTAGTGAGGTAAGCGAGTTTTGTGTATATTTTTGCAATGTCGATTTCTTTGATTTCGGTGATAGTTAGGCTAGGTTGGGTTAGGTTTGGTGAAGTTAGCGAGTTTTGTGTATATTTTTAATATGTCGATCTTTTTGATTTCGGTTAAAGTAAGGCTCGGTTGGGTTAGGTTCTGTGAGGTTAGCGATTTTTGTGAAAATTTTACAATCTCGAATTCTTTGATTTCGGTGACGGTTAGGTTGGGTTGGGTTAGGTTTGGTGAGGTAAGCGAGTTTTGTGTATATTTTTGCATTGTCGAATTCTTTGACTTCGGTGACGGTTAGGTTGGGTTGGGTTAGGTTTCGTGAGGTAAGCGAGATTTGTGTTAATCTTAAAAACTCGAATTCTTTGATTTCGGTGTTGGATAGGTTAGGTTGGGTTGGGTATGGTGAGGTAAGCGAGTTTTGTGTATATATTTGCAATGTCATATTCTTTGACTTCGGTGACGGTTAGGTTGGGTTGGGTTAGGTTTGGTGAGGTTAGCGAGATTTGTGTAAATCATACAATCTCGAATTCTTTGATATCGGTGATGGTTAGGTTAGGTTAGGTTAGGTTTGGTGAGGTAAGCTTGTTTTGGGTATATTTTTGCTTTGTCGAATTCTTTGATTTCGGTGATGGTAAGGTTAGGTTGGGTTAGGTTTGGTGAGGTAAGCGAGTTTTGTTTAAATTTTAAAATCTCGAATTCTTTGATTTCGGTGATGGTTAGGTTAGGTTAAGTTAGGTTTGGTGAGGTTAGCGAGTTTTGTGTATATTTTTGCATTGTCGAATTCTTTTATTTCGGTGATAGTTAGGTTAGGTTGGGTTAGGTTTGGTGAGGTAAGCGGGTTTTGGGTATATTTTTGCATTGTCGAATTCTTTGATTTCGGTGATGGTAAGGTTAGGTTGGGTTAGGTTTAGTGAGGTAAGCGAGTTTTGTATATATTTTTGCAATGTCGTATTCTTTGATTTCGGTGACGGTTAGGTTGGTTTGGGTTAGGTTTGGTAAGGTTAGCGAGTTTTGTATATATTTTTGCAATATCGAATTATTTGATTTCGGTGATGGTTATGTTAGGTTGGGATAGGTTTGGTAAGGTTAGCGAGTTTTGTGTATATTTTTGCAATGTCGAATTCTTTGATTTCGGTGATAGTTAGGCTAGGTTGAGTTAGGTTTGGTGAGGTGAGCGAGTTTCGTGTATATTTTTGCAATGTCGAATTCTTTGATTTCGGTGACGGTTAGGTTGGGTTGGGTTAGGTTTTGTGAGGTTAGCGAGTTTTGTGTATATTTTTGCAATATCGAATTCTTTGATTTCGGTGATGGTTATGTTAGGTTGGGATAGGTTTGGTAAGGTTAGCGAGTTTTGTGTATATGTTTGCAATGTCGAATTCTTTGATTTCGGTGATAGTAAGGCTTGGTTGGGTTAGGTTCGGTGAGGTTAGCGAGTTTTGTGTAAATCTTAAAAACTCGAGTTCTTTGATTTCGTTGTTCGTTAAGTTAGGTTGGGTTAAGTTTGGTGAGTGAAGCGAGTTTCGTGGATATTTTTGCAATGTCGAATTCTTTGATTTCGGTGACGGTTTGGTTGGGTTGGGTTAGGTTTGGTGAGGTTAGCGAGTTTTGTGTTTATTTTTGCAATGTCGAATTCCTTGATTTCGGTGATGGTAAGGTTAGGTTGGGTTAGGTTTAGTGAGGCTATACAACAGTATCCGAGTGCGCAGTACTGGTTATTGCTGGAGTACCACCCATCGACCTACTGGCACATGAAAGAAAGAAGGTATACGAGGGAAGAAAGGAGGGAACGAAAAAAGTAAGAGCGACGGCACGGGCGGAGCTCATGACGGAATGGCAGGTCCGCTGGGACGGCGCAGACAAAGGTAGATGGACACATCGACTGATCCCATCAATCGCAGCCTGGACAAGGAGGAAAAGCGCAAAACCGGACTACCACACAACCCAGCTACTAACCAGCCATGGGTGTTTCGGAGCATTCCTCAACCGCATCGGAAAGGAAACGACAGCAGGATGTCACCACTGTGCATCAATCAGAGATGACGCAGAACATACACTCCTCGTATGCCCTGCATGGGAATCTGAAAGAGCGACACTCGAAGAAAGCACCCCGGTCAACACTGAAGACATAGCACAGAACATCACTAAAGACGTAGCCTCTTGGGAAGCATTCGCAGAGTTCGCAAGGAGCGTCATGAAGCAGAAGGAGGAGGCCGAACGGCTAAGGAAAGCGGAAAGACTTATAGAAGGAAATGAATAGATGTCAACCCATAGATATAGATATACTATTACCAGCCTATGATTAATACTGCAAATGAATGTTTTTCAGGAAACAGAAACCAAGCGGGTCAACTAGATGAACTGGAAAGGAGGGATCCGCACAAAAAGGAGAAGCCAACAAGGACGAAATCAGCCCCTGCGGAAGCAATCCACCAACGAGTGGGGTCCCCAAAGGGGTGAGGTGAGTCGGGGGAGTTTTTTAGTCAGTAAAAATCTGACACTTCCCTCTAGTGCGGACTAGAGGGAGTCTTATTGAAGATTTTCTCCTCCCACGCATAGGAAAAAAAAAAAAAAAAAAAAGGTTTGGTGGGGTTAGCGAGTTTTGTGTATATTTTTGCAATATCGAATTCTCTGATTTCAGTGATGGTTATGTTAGGTTGGGATAGGTTTGGTAAGGTTAGCAAGTTTTGTGTATATTTTTGCATTGTCGAATTCTTTGATTTCGGTGACGGTAAGGTTAGGTTGGGTTAGGTTTGGTGTGGTAAGCGAGTTTCGTGTATATTTTTGCAATGTCGAATTCTTTGATTTCGGTGATGGTTAGGCTAGGTTGGGTTAGGTTTGGTGAGGTTAGCGAGTTTTGTGTATATTTTTGCATTGTCTAATTCTTTAATTTCGGTGATAGTTAGGCTAGGTTGGATTAGATTTGGTGAGGTAAGCGAGTTTTGTGTATATTTTTGCAATGTCGCATTCTTTGATTTAGAAGATGGTTAGGTTAGGTTGGGCTAGGTTTAGTGAGGGAAGCGAGTTTTGTGTATATTTTTGCAATGTCGAATTCTTTGATTTCGGTGATGGTTAGGTTAGATTGGGTTAGGTTTGGTGAGGCTAGCGAGTTTTGTGTATATTTTTGCATTGTCGAATTCTTTGATTTCAGTGATAGTTATGCTAGGTTGGGTAAGGTTTGGTGAGATTAGCGAGTTTAATTTTAATTTTTGCAATGTCGAATTCTTTGATTTCGGTGATGTTTACGTAAGGTTGGGTTAGGTTAAATGAGGTAAGCGAGGTTTGTGGATATTTTTGCAATGTCGAATTCTTTGATTTCGGTGATGGTAAGGTTAGGTTGGGATAGGTTTGGTAAGGTTAGCGAGTTTTGTTTAAATTTTAAAATCTCGATTTTTTTGATTTCGGTGATGGTTAGGTTAGGTTGGGTTAGGTTTGGTGAGTTACGCGAGTTTCGTGTATATTTTTGCAATGTCGAATTCTTTAATTTCGGTGATGGTTAGGTTAGGTTGCGTAAGGTTTGGTGAGGTAAGCGAGTTTTGTTTAAAATTTAAAATCTCGATTTTTTTGATAACGGTGATGGTTAGGTTAGGTTGGGTTAGGTTTGGTGAGTTAAGCGAGTTTCGTGTATATTTTTGCAATGTCGATTTCTTTGATTTCGGTGATAGTAAGGCTTGGTTCGGTTAGGTTTGGTGAGGTTAGCGAGTTTTGTGTTTATTTTTGCATTGTTGAATTCTTTTATTTCGGTGATAGTTAGGCTAGGTTGGGTTAGGTTTGGTGAGGTTTGCAAGTTTTGTGTATATTTTTGCAATGTCGAATTCTTTGATTTCGGTGACGGTTAGGTTGGGTTGGGTTAGGTTTGGTGAGGTTAGTGAGTTTTGTGTAAATCTTAAAAACTCGAGTTTTTTGATTTCGGTGATGGTTAAGTTAGGTTACGTTAGGTTTGGTGAGTTAAGCGAGTTTAATGTATATTTTTGCAATGTCGAATTCTTTGATTTCGGTGATGGTTAGGTTAGGTTGTGTTAGAATTGGTGAGGTTAGCGAATTTTTTGTATATTTTTGCAATGTCGAATTCTTTGATTTCGTTGATAGTTAGGCAAGGTTGGGTTAGTTTTGGTGAGGTTAGCGAGTTATGTGAAAATCTAAAAATCTCGAATTCTTTGATTTCGGTGTCGGTAAGGTTGGGTTGAGTAAGGTTTGGTGAAGTGAGCGAGTTTCGTGTATATTTTTGCAATGTCGAATTCTTTGATTTCGGTGATGGTATGGTAAGGTTGGGTTAGGTTTGGTGAGGTAAGCGAGTTTTGTGTATATTTTTGCATTGTCGAATTCTTTGATTTCAGTGTTGGTTTGGTTAGGTTGGGTTAGGTTTGGTGAGGTAAGCGAGTTTTGTTTAAATTTTGAAATCTCGAATTCTTTGATTTCGGTGATGGTTAGGTTAGAATGGGTTAGGTTTGGTGAGGTAAGCGGGTTTTGGGTAAATTTTGACATTGTTGAATTCTTTGATTTCGGTGACGGTTAGGTTGGGTTGGGTTAGGTTTGGTGAGGTTAGCGAGATTTGTGTAAATCATACAATCTCGAATTCTTTGATTTCGGTGATGGTTAGGTTAAGCTGGGTTAGGTTTGGTGAGGGAAGCGGGTTTTGGGTATATTTTTGCATTGTCGAATTCTTTGATTTCGGTGATGGTAAGGTTAGGTTGGGTTAGGTTTGGTGAGGTAAGCGAGTTTTGTTTAAATTTTGAAATCTCGAATTCTTTGATTTCGGTGATGGTTAGGTTAGAATGGGTTAGGTTTGGTGAGGTAAGCGGGTTTTGGGTAAATTTTTGCATTGTTGAATTCTTTGATTTCGGTGATGGTAAGGTTAGGTTGGGTTAGGTTTGGTGAGGTAAGCGAATTTCGTGTAAATTTTTGCAATGTCGAATTCTTTGATTTCGGTGATGGAAAGGTAAGGTTGGGTTAGGTTTGGTGAGGTGAGTGGGTTTTGTGTATATTTTTGCATTGTAGATGTCTTTGATTTCGGTGATAGTTTGGCTAGGTTGGGTTAGGTTTGGTGAGGTAAGCGAGATTTGTGTAAATCATACAATCTCGAATTCTTTGATTTCGGTGATGGTTAGGTTAAGCTGGGTTAGGTTTGGTGAGGTAAGCGGGTTTTGGGTATATTTTTGCATTGTCGAATTCTTTGATTTCGGTGATGGTAAGGTAAGGTTGGGTTAGGTTTGGTGAGGTAAGCGAGTTTTGTTTAAATTTTGAAATCTCGAATTCTTTGATTTCGGTGATGGTTAGGTTAGAATGGGTTAGGTTTGGTGAGGTAAAGGGTTTTGGGTAAATTTTTGCATTGTTGAATTCTTTGATTTCGGTGATCGTAAGGTTAGGTTGGGTTAGGTTTGGTGAGGTAAGCGAATTTCGTGTAAATTTTTGCAATGTCGAATTCTTTGATTTCGGTGATGGAAAGGTAAGGTTGGGTTAGGTTTGGTGAGGTGAGTGGGTTTTGTGTATATTTTTGCAATGTAGATGTCTTTGATTTCGGTGATAGTTTGGCTAGGTTGGGTTAGGTTTGGTGAGGTAAGCGAGTTTTGTATATATTTTTGCAATGTCGAATTCTTTGATTTCGGTGACGGTTATGTTGGGTTGAGTAAGGTTTGGTGTAGTGAGCGAGTTTCGTGTATATTTTTGCAATGTCGAATTCTTTGATTTCGGTGATGGTTAGGTTAGGTTGGGTTAGAATTGGTGAGGTTAGCGAATTTTTTGTATATTCTTGCAATGTCGAATTCTTTGATTCGGTGAAAGTTAGGCTAGGTTGGGTTAGGTTTTGTGAGGTAAGCGATTTATGTGAAATTCTAACAATCCCGAATTCTTTGATTTCGGTGACGGTTAGGTTGGGTTGAGTTAGGTTTGTTGAGAAGAGCGAGTTTCGTTTATATTTTTGCAATGTC
Organism: Arctopsyche grandis; assembly: GCF_051622035.1. NCBI lineage: Eukaryota > Metazoa > Arthropoda > Insecta > Trichoptera > Hydropsychidae > Arctopsyche > Arctopsyche grandis. The sequence goes on from NW_027518437.1 coordinate 1,901,252, forward strand.
GTATTCTTTGATTTCGGTGATAGTTAGGTTAGGTTGGGTTAGGTTTCGTGAAGTAAGCGAGTTTTTTGTATATTTTTGCATTGTCGAATTCTTTGATTTCGGTTAGAGTAAGGCTAGGTTGGAATAGGTTTTGTGAGGTTAGCAATTTTTGTGAAAATCTTACATTCTCGAATTCTTTGATTTTGGTGACGGTTAGCTTGGGTTGGGTTAGGTTTGGTAAGGTTAGCGAGTTTTGTGTATATTTTTGCAATGTCGAATTCTTTGATTTCGGTAATGGGTAGGTAAGGTTGGGTTAGGATTGGTGAGGTAAGCGAGATTTGTGTATATTTTTGCATTGTCGAATTCTTTGATTTCGGTGATAGTTAGGCTAGGTTGGGTAAGGTTTTGTGAGATAAGCAAGTTTTGTTAAAATCTTAAAATCTCGAATTCTTTGATTTCGGTGATGGTTAGGTTAGGTTAGGTTAGGTTTGGTGAGGTAAGCGGGTTTTGGGTATATTTTTGCATTGTCGAATTCTTTGATTTCGGTGATGGTAAGGTTAGGTTGGGTTAGGTTTGGTGAGGTAAGCGAGTTTTGTTTAAATTTTAAAATCTCGAATTCTTTGATTTCGGTGATGGTTAGGTTAGGTTAAGTTAGGTTTGGTGAGTAAAGCGAGTTTCGTGTATATTTTTGCAATGTCGAATTCTTTGATTTCGGTGATAGTAAGGCTAGGTTGGGTTAGGTTTGGTGAGGTAAGCGGGTTTTGGGTATATTTTTGCATTGTCGAATTCTTTGATTTCGGTGATGGTAAGGTTAGGTTGGGTTAGTTTTGGTGATGTAAGCGAGTTTTGTTTAAATTTTAAAATCTCGAATTCTTTGATTTCAGTGATGGTCAGGTTAGGTTAAGTTAGGTTTAGTGAGTTAAGCGAGTTTCGTGTAAATTTTTGCAATGTCGAATTCTTTGATTTCGGTGATGGTTAGGTTAGGTTGGGTTAGGTTTGGTGAGGTAAGCGGGTTTTGGGTATATTTTTGCGATGTCGAATTCTTTGATTTCGGTGATGGATATGTTAGGTTGGTATAAGTTTGGTGAGGTAAGCGAGTTTTGTTTAAATTTTAAAATCTCGAGTTCTTTGATTTCGGTGATAGTTAGGCTAGGTTGGGTTAGGTTTGGTGAGGTTAGCGAGTTTTGTGTTTATTTTTGCAATGTCGAATTCTTTGATTTCGGTGATGGTTAGGTTAGTTTGGGTTAGGTTTAGTGAGGTAAGCGAGTTTTGTGTATATTATTGCAATCTCGAATTCTTTGATTTCGGTGATGGTTAGGTTAGGTTGGGTTTGGTTTGGTGAAGTTAGCGAGTTTAATGTATATTTTTGCATTGTCGAATTCTTTGATTTCGGTGATAGTTAGGCTTAATTGGGTTCCGTTTGGTGAGGTTAGCGAGTTTTGTGTATATTTTTGCAATGTCGAATTTTTTGATTTTGGTGATGGTTAGGTAAGGTTGGGTTAGGTTAAGTGAGGTAAGCGAGTTTTGTGTATATTTTTGCAATATCGAATTCTTTGATTTCGGTGACGGTTAGGTTGGGTTGGGTTAGGTTTGGTAAGGTTAGCGAGTTTTGTGTAAATCTTAAAAACTCGAGTTCTTTGATTTCGTTGATCGTTAAGTTAGGTTGGGTTGGGTTTGGTGAGTTAAGCGAGTTTCGTGTATATTTTTGCAATGTCGAATTCTTTGATTTCGGTGATGTTTACGTTAGGTTGGGTTAGGTTAAATGAGGTAGGCGAGGTTTCTGTATATTTTTGCAATGTCGAATTCTTTGATTTCGGTGATAATAAGGCTTGGTTCGGTTAGGTTTGGTGAGGTTAGCGAGTTTTGTGTATCTTTTTGCATTGTCGAATTCTTTAATTTCGGTGATAGTTAGGCTAGGTTGGGTTAGGTTTGGTGAGGTTAGCGAGTTTTGTGTTTATTTTTGCAATGTCGAATTCTTTGATTTCGGTGATGGTTAGGTTAGGTTGGGTTAGGTTAGGTTAGGTTAGGTTAGGTTAGGTTAGGTTAGGTTTGGTGAGGTAAGCGGGTTTTGGGTATATTTTTGCATTGTCGAATTCTTTGATTTCGGTGATGGTAAGGTTAGGTTGGGTTAGGTTAAGTGAGGTATGCGAGTTTTGTGTATATTTTTGCAATGTCGAATTCTTTGATTTCGGTGACGGTTAGGTTGGGTTGGGTTTGGTTTGGTGAGGTTAGCGAGTTTTGTGTATATTTTTGCAGTGTTGAATTCTTTGAATTCGGTGACGGTTAGGATGGGTTGGGTTTGGTTTGGTGAGGTTAGCGAGTTTTGTGTATCTTTTTGCATTGTCGAATTCTTTGACTTCGGTGACGGTTAGGTTGGGTTGGGTTAGGTTTGGTGAGGTAAGCGAGATTTGTGTTAATCTTAAAAACTCGAATTCTTTGATTTCGGTGTTGGATAGGTTAGGTTGGGTTGGGTATGGTGAGGTAAGCAAGTTTTGTGTATATTTTTGCAATGTCAAATTCTTTGACTTCGGTGACGGTTAGGTTGGGTTGGGTTAGGTTTGGTGAGGTTAGCGAGATTTGTGTAAATCATACAATCTCGAATTCTTTGATTTCGGTGATGGTTAGGTTAGGTTGGGTTAGGTTTGGTGAGGTAAGCGGGTTTTGGGTATATTTTTGCATTGTCGAATTCTTTGATTTCGGTGATGGTAAGGTTAGGTTGGGTTAGGTTTGGTGAGGTAAGCGAGTTTTGTTTAAATTTTGAAATCTCGAATTCTTTGATTTCGGTGATGGTTAGGTTAGGTTAAGTTAGGTTTGTTGAGTTAAGCGAGTTTCGTGTAAATTTTTGCAATGTCGAATTCTTTGATTTCGGTGATGGTTAGGTTAGAATGGGTTAGGTTTGGTGAGGTAAGCGGGTTTTGGGTAAATTTTTGCATTGTAGAATTCTTTGATTTCGGTGATGGTAAGGTTAGGTTGGGTTAGGTTTGGTGAGGTAAGCGAATTTCGTGTAAATTTTTGCAATGTCGAATTCTTTGATTTCGGTGATGGAAAGGTAAGGTTGGGTTAGGTTTGGTGAGGTAAGTGGGTTTTGTGTATATTTTTGCATTGTAGATGTCTTTGATTTCGGTGATAGTTTGGCTAGGTTGGGTTAGGTTTGGTGAGGTAAGCGAGTTTTGTATATATTTTTGCAATGTCGAATTCTTTGATTTCGGTGACGGTTATGTTGGGTTGAGTAAGGTTTGGTGTAGTGAGCGAGTTTCGTGTATATTTTTGCAATGTCGAATTCATTGATTTCGGTGATGGTTAGGTTAGGTTGGGTTAGAATTGGTGAGGTTAGCGAATTTTTTGTATATTTTTGCAATGTCGAATTCTTTGATTTCGGAGAAAGTTAGGCTAGGTTGGGTTAGGTTTTGTGAGGTAAGCGATTTATGTGATATTCTAACAATTTCGAATTCTTTGATTTCGGTGACGGTTAGGTTGGGTTGAGTTAGGTTTGGTGAGGTGAGCGAGTTTCGTGTATATTTTTGCAATGTCGTATTCTTTGATTTCGGTGATAGTTAGGTTAGGTTGGGTTAGGTTTGGTGAGGTAAGCGAGTTTTGTGTATATTTTTGCATTGTCAAATTCTTTGATTTCGGTTAGAGTAAGGCTAGGTTGGGTTAGGTTTTGTGAGGTTAGCAATTTTTGTGAAAATCTTACATTCTCGAATTCTTTGATTTTGGTGACGGTTAGCTTGGGTTGGGTTAGGTTTGGTAAGGTTAGCGAGTTTTTGTATATTTTTGCAATGTCGAATTCTTTGATTTCGGTGAAAGTTAGGCTAGGTTGGGTTAGGTTTGCTGAGGTTAGCGGGTTTTGTGTATATTTTTGCACTGTCGAATTCTTTGATTTCGGTGACGGTAAGGTTAGGTTGGGTTAGGTTTGGTGTGGTAAGCGAGTTTCGTGTATATTTTTGCAATGTCGAATTCTTTGATTTCGGTAATGGGTAGGTTAGGTTGGGTTAGGTTTAGTGAGGTAAGCGAGTTTTGTGTATATTTTTGCAATGTCGAATTCTTTGATTTCGGTGATAGTTAGTCTAGGTTGGGTTAGGTTTGGTGAGGTTAGCGAGTTTTGTGTTTATTTTTGCAATGTCGAATTCTTTGATTTCGGTGATGGTTAGGTTAGAATGGGTTAGGTTTGGTGAGGTTAGCGGGTTTTGGGTAAATTTTTGCATTGTTGAATTCTTTGATTTCGGTGACGGTTAGGTTGGGTTGGGTTAGGTTTGGTGAGGTTAGCGAGTTTTGTGTATATTTTTGCATTGTCGAATTCTTTGACTTCGGTGATAGTTAGGCTTGGTTGGGTTAGGTTTAGTGAGGTAAGCGAGTTTTGTGTATATTTTTGCATTGTCGAATTCTTTTATTTCGGTGATGGTTAGGTTAGGTTGGGTTAGGTTAAGTAAGGTATGCGAGTTTTGTGTATATTTTTGCAGTGTTGAATTCTTTGATTTCGGTGACGGTTAGGTTGGGTTGGGTTAGGTTTGGTAAGGTTAGCCAGTTTTGTGTAAATCTTAAAAACTCGAGTTCTTTGATTTCGTGGATCGTTAAGTTAGGTTGGGTTGGGTTTGGTGAGTTAAGCGAGTTTCGTGTATATTTTTGCAATCTAGAATTCTTTGATTTCGGTGATGTTTAGGTTAGGTTGGATTAGGTTTGGTGAGGTTAGCGAGTTTCGTGTTTATTTTAAAAACTCGAATTCTCTGATTTCGGTGATGGTTAGGTTAGGTTGGGTTAGTTTTGGTGAGGTAAGCGAGCTTTGTTTAAATTTTAAAATCTCGAATTCTTTGATTTCAGTGATGGTCAGGTTAGGTTGGGTTAGGTTTAGTGAGTTAAGCGAGTTTCGTGTAAATTTTTGCAATGTCGAATTCTTTGATTTCGGTGATGGTTAGGTTAGGTTGGGTTTGGTATGGTGAAGAAAGCGAGTTTTGTGTATATTTTTGCAATGTCGAATTCTTTGATTTCGGTGATGGTTAGGTTAGGTTGGGTTAGGTTTAGTGAGGGAAGCGAGTTTTGTGTATATTTTTGCAATGTCGAATTCTTTGATTTCGGTGATGGTTAGGTTAGATTGGGTTAGGTTTGGTGAGGCTAGCGAGTTTTGTGTATATTTTTGCAATGTCGAATTCTTTGATTTCGGTGACGGTTATGTTGGGTTGAGTAAGGTTTGGTGTAGTGAGCGAGTTTCGTGTATATTTTTGCAATGTCGAATTCATTGATTTCGGTGATGGTTAGGTTAGGTTGGGTTAGAATTGGTGAGGTTAGCGAATTTTTTGTATATTTTTGCAATGTCGAATTCTTTGATTTCGGAGAAAGTTAGGCTAGGTTGGGTTAGGTTTTGTGAGGTAAGCGATTTATGTGATATTCTAACAATTTCGAATTCTTTGATTTCGGTGACGGTTAGGTTGGGTTGAGTTAGGTTTGGTGAGGTGAGCGAGTTTCGTGTATATTTTTGCAATGTCGTATTCTTTGATTTCGGTGATAGTTAGGTTAGGTTGGGTTAGGTTTGGTGAGGTAAGCGAGTTTTGTGTATATTTTTGCATTGTCAAATTCTTTGATTTCGGTTAGAGTAAGGCTAGGTTGGGTTAGGTTTTGTGAGGTTAGCAATTTTTGTGAAAATCTTACATTCTCGAATTCTTTGATTTTGGTGACGGTTAGCTTGGGTTGGGTTAGGTTTGGTAAGGTTAGCGAGTTTTTGTATATTTTTGCAATGTCGAATTCTTTGATTTCGGTGAAAGTTAGGCTAGGTTGGGTTAGGTTTGCTGAGGTTAGCGGGTTTTGTGTATATTTTTGCACTGTCGAATTCTTTGATTTCGGTGACGGTAAGGTTAGGTTGGGTTAGGTTTGGTGTGGTAAGCGAGTTTCGTGTATATTTTTGCAATGTCGAATTCTTTGATTTCGGTAATGGGTAGGTTAGGTTGGGTTAGGTTTAGTGAGGTAAGCGAGTTTTGTGTATATTTTTGCAATGTCGAATTCTTTGATTTCGGTGATAGTTAGTCTAGGTTGGGTTAGGTTTGGTGAGGTTAGCGAGTTTTGTGTTTATTTTTGCAATGTCGAATTCTTTGATTTCGGTGATGGTTAGGTTAGAATGGGTTAGGTTTGGTGAGGTTAGCGGGTTTTGGGTAAATTTTTGCATTGTTGAATTCTTTGATTTCGGTGACGGTTAGGTTGGGTTGGGTTAGGTTTGGTGAGGTTAGCGAGTTTTGTGTATATTTTTGCATTGTCGAATTCTTTGACTTCGGTGATAGTTAGGCTTGGTTGGGTTAGGTTTAGTGAGGTAAGCGAGTTTTGTGTATATTTTTGCATTGTCGAATTCTTTTATTTCGGTGATGGTTAGGTTAGGTTGGGTTAGGTTAAGTAAGGTATGCGAGTTTTGTGTATATTTTTGCAGTGTTGAATTCTTTGATTTCGGTGACGGTTAGGTTGGGTTGGGTTAGGTTTGGTAAGGTTAGCCAGTTTTGTGTAAATCTTAAAAACTCGAGTTCTTTGATTTCGTGGATCGTTAAGTTAGGTTGGGTTGGGTTTGGTGAGTTAAGCGAGTTTCGTGTATATTTTTGCAATCTAGAATTCTTTGATTTCGGTGATGTTTAGGTTAGGTTGGATTAGGTTTGGTGAGGTTAGCGAGTTTCGTGTTTATTTTAAAAACTCGAATTCTCTGATTTCGGTGATGGTTAGGTTAGGTTGGGTTAGTTTTGGTGAGGTAAGCGAGCTTTGTTTAAATTTTAAAATCTCGAATTCTTTGATTTCAGTGATGGTCAGGTTAGGTTGGGTTAGGTTTAGTGAGTTAAGCGAGTTTCGTGTAAATTTTTGCAATGTCGAATTCTTTGATTTCGGTGATGGTTAGGTTAGGTTGGGTTTGGTATGGTGAAGAAAGCGAGTTTTGTGTATATTTTTGCAATGTCGAATTCTTTGATTTCGGTGATGGTTAGGTTAGGTTGGGTTAGGTTTAGTGAGGGAAGCGAGTTTTGTGTATATTTTTGCAATGTCGAATTCTTTGATTTCGGTGATGGTTAGGTTAGATTGGGTTAGGTTTGGTGAGGCTAGCGAGTTTTGTGTATATTTTTGCAATGTCGAATTCTTTGATTTCGGTGATGTTTACGTTAGGTTGGGTTAGGTTAAATGAGGAAAGCGAGGTTTGTGTATATTTTTGCAATGTCGAATTCTTTGATTTCGGTGATGGTAAGGTTAGGTTGGGATAGGTTTGGTAAGGTTAGCGAGTTTTATGTATATTTTTGCAATGTCGAATTCTTTGATTTCGGTAAAAGTTAGGCTAGGTTGGGTTAGGTTTGGTGAGGTTAGCGAGTTTTGTGTATATTTTTAAAATGTCGAATTCTTTGATTTCGGTTAGAGTAAGGCTAGGTTGGGTTAGGTTTTGTGAGGTTAGCGGGTTTTGGGTATATTTTTGCATTGTCGAATTCTTTGATTTCGGTGAAAGTTAGGCTAGGTTAGGTTAGTTTTGGTGAGGTAAGCGAGTTTTGTTTAAATTTTAAAATCTCAAATTCTTTGATTTCGGTGATGGTTAGGTTATGTTAGGTTAGGTTTGGTGAGTTACGCGAGTTTCGTGTATATTTTTGCAATGTCGAATTCCTTGATTTCGGTGACAGTAAGGCTAGGTTGGGTTAGGTCTTGTGAGGTTAGCAAGTTATGTGAAAATCTAAAAATCTCGAATTCTTTGATTTCGGTGACGGTTAGGTTGGGTTGGGTTAGGTTTGGTGAGGTAAGCGAGTTTTGTGTATATTTTTGCATTGTCGAATTCTTTGACTTCGGTGACGGTTAGGTTGGGTTGGGTTAGGTTTGGTGAGGATAGCGAGTTCTGTGTAAATCTTCAAAACTCGAGTTCTTTGATTTCGTTGATCATTAAGTTAGGTTGGGTTAGGTTTGGTGAGTTAAGCGAGTTTCGTGTATATTTTTGCAATGTCGAATTCTTTGATTTCAGTGACAGTTAGGCTAGGTTGGGTTAGGTCTTGTGAGGTTAGCAAGTTATGTGAAAATCTAAAAATCTCAAATTCTTTGATTTCGGTGTCGGTTAGGTTGGGTTGGGTTAGGTTTAGTGAGGTTAGCGAGTTTTGTGTATATTTTTGCATTGTCGAATTCTTTGACTTCGGTGACGGTTAGGTTGGGTTGGGTTAGGTTTGGTGAGGTTAGCGATATTTGTGTAAATCTTAAAAACTCGAGTTCTTTGATTTCGGTGTTGGAAAGGTTAGGTTGGGTTGGTTATGGTGAGGTAAGCGAGTTTTGTGTATATTTTTGCAATGTCGAATTCTTTGACTTCGGTGACGTTTAGGTTGGGTTGGATTAGGTTTGGTGAGGTTAGCGAGATTTGTGTAAATCATACAATCTCGAATTCTTTGATTTCGGTGATGTTTAGGTTAGGTTGGATTAGGTTTGGTGAGTTTAGCGAGTTTCGTGTATATTTTAAAAACTCGAATTCTCTGATTTCGGTGATGGTTAGGTTAGGTTGGGTTAGTTTTGGTGAGGTAAGCGAGTTTTGTTTAAATTTTAGAATCTCGAATTCTTTGATTTCGGTGATGGTTAGGTTAGGTTAAGTTAGGTTTGGTGAGGTTAGCGAGTTTTGTGTATATTTTTGCATTGTCGAATTCTTTTATTTCGGTGAAAGTTAGGTTAGGTTGGGTTAGGTTTGGTGAGGTAAGCGGGTTTTGGGTATATTTTTGCATTGTCGAATTCTTTGATTTCGGTGATGGTAAGGTTAGGTTGGGTTAGGTTTAGAGAGGTAAGCGAGTTTTGTATATATTTTTGCAATGTCGTATTCTTTGATTTCGGTGACGGTTAGGTTGGTTTGGGTTAGGTTTGGTAAGGTTAGCGAGTTTTGTATATATTTTTGCAATATCGAATTATTTGATTTCGGTGATGGTTATGTTAGGTTGGGATAGGTTTGTTAAGGTTAGCGAGTTTTGTGTATATTTTTGCATTGTCGAATTCTTTAATTTCGGTGATAGTTAGGCTTGGTTGGGTTAGGTTTGGTGAGGTTAGCGAGTTTTGTGTTTATTTTTGCAATGTCGAATTCTTTGATTTCGGTGATGGTTAGGTTAGGTTGGGTTAGGTTTAGTGAGGTAAGCGAGTTTTGTGTATATTTTTGCAATGTCGATTTCTTTGATTTCGGTGATAGTTAGGCTAGGTTGGGTTAGGTTTGGTGAAGTTAGCGAGTTTTGTGTATATTTTTAATATGTCGATCTTTTTGATTTCGGTTAAAGTAAGGCTCGGTTGGGTTAGGTTCTGTGAGGTTAGCGATTTTTGTGAAAATTTTACAATCTCGAATTCTTTGATTTCGGTGACGGTTAGGTTGGGTTGGGTTAGGTTTGGTGAGGTAAGCGAGTTTTGTGTATATTTTTGCATTGTCGAATTCTTTGACTTCGGTGACGGTTAGGTTGGGTTGGGTTAGGTTTCGTGAGGTAAGCGAGATTTGTGTTAATCTTAAAAACTCGAATTCTTTGATTTCGGTGTTGGATAGGTTAGGTTGGGTTGGGTATGGTGAGGTAAGCGAGTTTTGTGTATATATTTGCAATGTCATATTCTTTGACTTCGGTGACGGTTAGGTTGGGTTGGGTTAGGTTTGGTGAGGTTAGCGAGATTTGTGTAAATCATACAATCTCGAATTCTTTGATATCGGTGATGGTTAGGTTAGGTTAGGTTAGGTTTGGTGAGGTAAGCTGGTTTTGGGTATATTTTTGCTTTTTCGAATTCTTTGATTTCGGTGATGGTAAGGTTAGGTTGGGTTAGGTTTGGTGAGGTAAGCGAGTTTTGTTTAAATTTTAAAATCTCGAATTCTTTGATTTCGGTGATGGTTAGGTTAGGTTAAGTTAGGTTTGGTGAGGTTAGCGAGTTTTGTGTATATTTTTGCATTGTCGAATTCTTTTATTTCGGTGATAGTTAGGTTAGGTTGGGTTAGGTTTGGTGAGGTAAGCGGGTTTTGGGTATATTTTTGCATTGTCGAATTCTTTGATTTCGGTGATGGTAAGGTTAGGTTGGGTTAGGTTTAGTGAGGTAAGCGAGTTTTGTATATATTTTTGCAATGTCGTATTCTTTGATTTCGGTGACGGTTAGGTTGGTTTGGGTTAGGTTTGGTAAGGTTAGCGAGTTTTGTATATATTTTTGCAATATCGAATTATTTGATTTCGGTGATGGTTATGTTAGGTTGGGATAGGTTTGGTAAGGTTAGCGAGTTTTGTGTATATTTTTGCAATGTCGAATTCTTTGATTTCGGTGATAGTTAGGCTAGGTTGAGTTAGGTTTGGTGAGGTGAGCGAGTTTCGTGTATATTTTTGCAATGTCGAATTCTTTGATTTCGGTGACGGTTAGGTTGGGTTGGGTTAGGTTTTGTGAGGTTAGCGAGTTTTGTGTATATTTTTGCAATATCGAATTCTTTGATTTCGGTGATGGTTATGTTAGGTTGGGATAGGTTTGGTAAGGTTAGCGAGTTTTGTGTATATGTTTGCAATGTCGAATTCTTTGATTTCGGTGATAGTAAGGCTTGGTTGGGTTAGGTTCGGTGAGGTTAGCGAGTTTTGTGTAAATCTTAAAAACTCGAGTTCTTTGATTTCGTTGTTCGTTAAGTTAGGTTGGGTTAAGTTTGGTGAGTGAAGCGAGTTTCGTGGATATTTTTGCAATGTCGAATTCTTTGATTTCGGTGACGGTTTGGTTGGGTTGGGTTAGGTTTGGTGAGGTTAGCGAGTTTTGTGTTTATTTTTGCAATGTCGAATTCCTTGATTTCGGTGATGGTAAGGTTAGGTTGGGTTAGGTTTAGTGAGGCTATACAACAGTATCCGAGTGCGCAGTACTGGTTATTGCTGGAGTACCACCCATCGACCTACTGGCACATGAAAGAAAGAAGGTATACGAGGGAAGAAAGGAGGGAACGAAAAAAGTAAGAGCGACGGCACGGGCGGAGCTCATGACGGAATGGCAGGTCCGCTGGGACGGCGCAGACAAAGGTAGATGGACACATCGACTGATCCCATCAATCGCAGCCTGGACAAGGAGGAAAAGCGCAAAACCGGACTACCACACAACCCAGCTACTAACCAGCCATGGGTGTTTCGGAGCATTCCTCAACCGCATCGGAAAGGAAACGACAGCAGGATGTCACCACTGTGCATCAATCAGAGATGACGCAGAACATACACTCCTCGTATGCCCTGCATGGGAATCTGAAAGAGCGACACTCGAAGAAAGCACCCCGGTCAACACTGAAGACATAGCACAGAACATCACTAAAGACGTAGCCTCTTGGGAAGCATTCGCAGAGTTCGCAAGGAGCGTCATGAAGCAGAAGGAGGAGGCCGAACGGCTAAGGAAAGCGGAAAGACTTATAGAAGGAAATGAATAGATGTCAACCCATAGATATAGATATACTATTACCAGCCTATGATTAATACTGCAAATGAATGTTTTTCAGGAAACAGAAACCAAGCGGGTCAACTAGATGAACTGGAAAGGAGGGATCCGCACAAAAAGGAGAAGCCAACAACGACGAAATCAGCCCCTGCGGAAGCAATCCACCAACGAGTGGGGTCCCCAAAGGGGTGAGGTGAGTCGGGGGAGTTTTTTAGTCAGTAAAAATCTGACACTTCCCTCTAGTGCGGACTAGAGGGAGTCTTATTGAAGATTTTCTCCTCCCACGCATAGGAAAAAAAAAAAAAAAAAAAAGGTTTGGTGGGGTTAGCGAGTTTTGTGTATATTTTTGCAATATCGAATTCTCTGATTTCAGTGATGGTTATGTTAGGTTGGGATAGGTTTGGTAAGGTTAGCAAGTTTTGTGTATATTTTTGCATTGTCGAATTCTTTGATTTCGGTGACGGTAAGGTTAGGTTGGGTTAGGTTTGGTGTGGTAAGCGAGTTTCGTGTATATTTTTGCAATGTCGAATTCTTTGATTTCGGTGATGGTGAGGCTAGGTTGGGTTAGGTTTGGTGAGGTTAGCGAGTTTTGTGTATATTTTTGCATTGTCTAATTCTTTAATTTCGGTGATAGTTAGGCTAGGTTGGATTAGATTTGGTGAGGTAAGCGAGTTTTGTGTATATTTTTGCAATGTCGCATTCTTTGATTTAGAAGATGGTTAGGTTAGGTTGGGCTAGGTTTAGTGAGGGAAGCGAGTTTTGTGTATATTTTTGCAATGTCGAATTCTTTGATTTCGGTGATGGTTAGGTTAGATTGGGTTAGGTTTGGTGAGGCTAGCGAGTTTTGTGTATATTTTTGCATTGTCGAATTCTTTGATTTCAGTGATAGTTATGCTAGGTTGGGTAAGGTTTGGTGAGATTAGCGAGTTTAATTTTAATTTTTGCAATGTCGAATTCTTTGATTTCGGTGATGTTTACGTAAGGTTGGGTTAGGTTAAATGAGGTAAGCGAGGTTTGTGGATATTTTTGCAATGTCGAATTCTTTGATTTCGGTGATGGTAAGGTTAGGTTGGGATAGGTTTGGTAAGGTTAGCGAGTTTTGTTTAAATTTTAAAATCTCGATTTTTTTGATTTCGGTGATGGTTAGGTTAGGTTGGGTTAGGTTTGGTGAGTTACGCGAGTTTCGTGTATATTTTTGCAATGTCGAATTCTTTAATTTCGGTGATGGTTAGGTTAGGTTGCGTTAGGTTTGGTGAGGTAAGCGAGTTTTGTTTAAAATTTAAAATCTCGATTTTTTTGATAACGGTGATGGTTAGGTTAGGTTGGGTTAGGTTTGGTGAGTTAAGCGAGTTTCGTGTATATTTTTGCAATGTCGATTTCTTTGATTTCGGTGATAGTAAGGCTTGGTTCGGTTAGGTTTGGTGAGGTTAGCGAGTTTTGTGTTTATTTTTGCATTGTTGAATTCTTTTATTTCGGTGATAGTTAGGCTAGGTTGGGTTAGGTTTGGTGAGGTTTGCAAGTTTTGTGTATATTTTTGCAATGTCGAATTCTTTGATTTCGGTGACGGTTAGGTTGGGTTGGGTTAGGTTTGGTGAGGTTAGTGAGTTTTGTGTAAATCTTAAAAACTCGAGTTTTTTGATTTCGGTGATGGTTAAGTTAGGTTACGTTAGGTTTGGTGAGTTAAGCGAGTTTAATGTATATTTTTGCAATGTCGAATTCTTTGATTTCGGTGATGGTTAGGTTAGGTTGTGTTAGAATTGGTGAGGTTAGCGAATTTTTTGTATATTTTTGCAATGTCGAATTCTTTGATTTCGTTGATAGTTAGGCAAGGTTGGGTTAGGTTTGGTGAGGTTAGCGAGTTATGTGAAAATCTAAAAATCTCGAATTCTTTGATTTCGGTGTCGGTAAGGTTGGGTTGAGTAAGGTTTGGTGAAGTGAGCGAGTTTCGTGTATATTTTTGCAATGTCGAATTCTTTGATTTCGGTGATGGTATGGTAAGGTTGGGTTAGGTTTGGTGAGGTAAGCGAGTTTTGTGTATATTTTTGCATTGTCGAATTCTTTGATTTCAGTGTTGGTTTGGTTAGGTTGGGTTAGGTTTGGTGAGGTAAGCGAGTTTTGTTTAAATTTTGAAATCTCGAATTCTTTGATTTCGGTGATGGTTAGGTTAGAATGGGTTAGGTTTGGTGAGGTAAGCGGGTTTTGGGTAAATTTTGACATTGTTGAATTCTTTGATTTCGGTGACGGTTAGGTTGGGTTGGGTTAGGTTTGGTGAGGTTAGCGAGATTTGTGTAAATCATACAATCTCGAATTCTTTGATTTCGGTGATGGTTAGGTTAAGCTGGGTTAGGTTTGGTGAGGTAAGCGGGTTTTGGGTATATTTTTGCATTGTCGAATTCTTTGATTTCGGTGATGGTAAGGTTAGGTTGGGTTAGGTTTGGTGAGGTAAGCGAGTTTTGTTTAAATTTTGAAATCTCGAATTCTTTGATTTCGGTGATGGTTAGGTTAGAATGGGTTAGGTTTGGTGAGGTAAGCGGGTTTTGGGTAAATTTTTGCATTGTTGAATTCTTTGATTTCGGTGATGGTAAGGTTAGGTTGGGTTAGGTTTGGTGAGGTAAGCGAATTTCGTGTAAATTTTTGCAATGTCGAATTCTTTGATTTCGGTGATGGAAAGGTAAGGTTCGGTTAGGTTTGGTGAGGTGAGTGGGTTTTGTGTATATTTTTGCATTGTAGATGTCTTTGATTTCGGTGATAGTTTGGCTAGGTTGGGTTAGGTTTGGTGAGGTAAGCGAGATTTGTGTAAATCATACAATCTCGAATTCTTTGATTTCGGTGATGGTTAGGTTAAGCTGGGTTAGGTTTGGTGAGGTAAGCGGGTTTTGGGTATATTTTTGCATTGTCGAATTCTTTGATTTCGGTGATGGTAAGGTAAGGTTGGGTTAGGTTTGGTGAGGTAAGCGAGTTTTGTTTAAATTTTGAAATCTCGAATTCTTTGATTTCGGTGATGGTTAGGTTAGAATGGGTTAGGTTTGGTGAGGTAAAGGGTTTTGGGTAAATTTTTGCATTGTTGAATTCTTTGATTTCGGTGATCGTAAGGTTAGGTTGGGTTAGGTTTGGTGAGGTAAGCGAATTTCGTGTAAATTTTTGCAATGTCGAATTCTTTGATTTCGGTGATGGAAAGGTAAGGTTGGGTTAGGTTTGGTGAGGTGAGTGGGTTTTGTGTATATTTTTGCAATGTAGATGTCTTTGATTTCGGTGATAGTTTGGCTAGGTTGGGTTAGGTTTGGTGAGGTAAGCGAGTTTTGTATATATTTTTGCAATGTCGAATTCTTTGATTTCGGTGACGGTTATGTTGGGTTGAGTAAGGTTTGGTGTAGTGAGCGAGTTTCGTGTATATTTTTGCAATGTCGAATTCTTTGATTTCGGTGATGGTTAGGTTAGGTTGGGTTAGAATTGGTGAGGTTAGCGAATTTTTTGTATATTCTTGCAATGTCGAATTCTTTGATTCGGTGAAAGTTAGGCTAGGTTGGGTTAGGTTTTGTGAGGTAAGCGATTTATGTGAAATTCTAACAATCCCGAATTCTTTGATTTCGGTGACGGTTAGGTTGGGTTGAGTTAGGTTTGTTGAGAAGAGCGAGTTTCGTTTATATTTTTGCAATGTCGTATTCTTTGATTTCGGTGATAGTTAGGTTAGGTTGGGTTAGGTTTCGTGAAGTAAGCGAGTTTTTTGTATATTTTTGCATTGTCGAATTCTTTGATTTCGGTTAGAGTAAGGCTAGGTTGGAATAGGTTTTGTGAGGTTAGCAATTTTTGTGAAAATCTTACATTCTCGAATTCTTTGATTTTGGTGACGGTTAGCTTGGGTTGGGTTAGGTTTGGTAAGGTTAGCGAGTTTTGTGTATATTTTTGCAATGTCGAATTCTTTGATTTCGGTAATGGGTAGGTAAGGTTGGGTTAGGATTGGTGAGGTAAGCGAGATTTGTGTATATTTTTGCATTGTCGAATTCTTTGATTTCGGTGATAGTTAGGCTAGGTTGGGTAAGGTTTTGTGAGATAAGCAAGTTTTGTTAAAATCTTAAAATCTCGAATTCTTTGATTTCGGTGATGGTTAGGTTAGGTTAGGTTAGGTTTGGTGAGGTAAGCGGGTTTTGGGTATATTTTTGCATTGTCGAATTCTTTGATTTCGGTGATGGTAAGGTTAGGTTGGGTTAGGTTTGGTGAGGTAAGCGAGTTTTGTTTAAATTTTAAAATCTCGAATTCTTTGATTTCGGTGATGGTTAGGTTAGGTTAAGTTAGGTTTGGTGAGTAAAGCGAGTTTCGTGTATATTTTTGCAATGTCGAATTCTTTGATTTCGGTGATAGTAAGGCTAGGTTGGGTTAGGTTTGGTGAGGTAAGCGGGTTTTGGGTATATTTTTGCATTGTCGAATTCTTTGATTTCGGTGATGGTAAGGTTAGGTTGGGTTAGTTTTGGTGATGTAAGCGAGTTTTGTTTAAATTTTAAAATCTCGAATTCTTTGATTTCAGTGATGGTCAGGTTAGGTTAAGTTAGGTTTAGTGAGTTAAGCGAGTTTCGTGTAAATTTTTGCAATGTCGAATTCTTTGATTTCGGTGATGGTTAGGTTAGGTTGGGTTAGGTTTGGTGAGGTAAGCGGGTTTTGGGTATATTTTTGCGATGTCGAATTCTTTGATTTCGGTGATGGATATGTTAGGTTGGTATAAGTTTGGTGAGGTAAGCGAGTTTTGTTTAAATTTTAAAATCTCGAGTTCTTTGATTTCGGTGATAGTTAGGCTAGGTTGGGTTAGGTTTGGTGAGGTAAGCGAGTTTTGTGTTTATTTTTGCAATGTCGAATTCTTTGATTTCGGTGATGGTTAGGTTAGTTTGGGTTAGGTTTAGTGAGGTAAGCGAGTTTTGTGTATATTTTTGCAATCTCGAATTCTTTGATTTCGGTGATGGTTAGGTTAGGTTGGGTTTGGTTTGGTGAAGTTAGCGAGTTTAATGTATATTTTTGCATTGTCGAATTCTTTGATTTCGGTGATAGTTAGGCTTAATTGGGTTCCGTTTGGTGAGGTTAGCGAGTTTTGTGTATATTTTTGCAATGTCGAATTTTTTGATTTTGGTGATGGTTAGGTAAGGTTGGGTTAGGTTAAGTGAGGTAAGCGAGTTTTGTGTATATTTTTGCAATATCGAATTCTTTGATTTCGGTGACGGTTAGGTTGGGTTGGGTTAGGTTTGGTAAGGTTAGCGAGTTTTGTGTAAATCTTAAAAACTCGAGTTCTTTGATTTCGTTGATCGTTAAGTTAGGTTGGGTTGGGTTTGGTGAGTTAAGCGAGTTTCGTGTATATTTTTGCAATGTCGAATTCTTTGATTTCGGTGATGTTTACGTTAGGTTGGGTTAGGTTAAATGAGGTAGGCGAGGTTTCTGTATATTTTTGCAATGTCGAATTCTTTGATTTCGGTGATAATAAGGCTTGGTTCGGTTAGGTTTGGTGAGGTTAGCGAGTTTTGTGTATCTTTTTGCATTGTCGAATTCTTTAATTTCGGTGATAGTTAGGCTAGGTTGGGTTAGGTTTGGTGAGGTTAGCGAGTTTTGTGTTTATTTTTGCAATGTCGAATTCTTTGATTTCGGTGATGGTTAGGTTAGGTTGGGTTAGGTTAGGTTAGGTTAGGTTAGGTTAGGTTAGGTTAGGTTTGGTGAGGTAAGCGGGTTTTGGGTATATTTTTGCATTGTCGAATTCTTTGATTTCGGTGATGGTAAGGTTAGGTTGGGTTAGGTTAAGTGAGGTATGCGAGTTTTGTGTATATTTTTGCAATGTCGAATTCTTTGATTTCGGTGACGGTTAGGTTGGGTTGGGTTTGGTTTGGTGAGGTTAGCGAGTTTTGTGTATATTTTTGCAGTGTTGAATTCTTTGAATTCGGTGACGGTTAGGATGGGTTGGGTTTGGTTTGGTGAGGTTAGCGAGTTTTGTGTATCTTTTTGCATTGTCGAATTCTTTGACTTCGGTGACGGTTAGGTTGGGTTGGGTTAGGTTTGGTGAGGTAAGCGAGATTTGTGTTAATCTTAAAAACTCGAATTCTTTGATTTCGGTGTTGGATAGGTTAGGTTGGGTTGGGTATGGTGAGGTAAGCGAGTTTTGTGTATATTTTTGCAATGTCAAATTCTTTGACTTCGGTGACGGTTAGGTTGGGTTGGGTTAGGTTTGGTGAGGTTAGCGAGATTTGTGTAAATCATACAATCTCGAATTCTTTGATTTAGGTGATGGTTAGGTTAGGTTGGGTTAGGTTTGGTGAGGTAAGCGGGTTTTGGGTATATTTTTGCATTGTCGAATTCTTTGATTTCGGTGATGGTAAGGTTAGGTTGGGTTAGGTTTGGTGAGGTAAGCGAGTTTTGTTTAAATTTTGAAATCTCGAATTCTTTGATTTCGGTGATGGTTAGGTTAGGTTAAGTTAGGTTTGTTGAGTTAAGCGAGTTTCGTGTAAATTTTTGCAATGTCGAATTCTTTGATTTCGGTGATGGAAAGGTAAGGTTGGGTTAGGTTTGGTGAGGTAAGTGGGTTTTGTGTATATTTTTGCATTGTAGATGTCTTTGATTTCGGTGATAGTTTGGCTAGGTTGGGTTAGGTTTGGTGAGGTAAGCGAGTTTTGTATATATTTTTGCAATGTCGAATTCTTTGATTTCGGTGACGGTTATGTTGGGTTGAGTAAGGTTTGGTGTAGTGAGCGAGTTTCGTGTATATTTTTGCAATGTCGAATTCTTTGATTTCGGTGATGGTTAGGTTAGGTTGGGTTAGAATTGGTGAGGTTAGCGAATTTTTTGTATATTTTTGCAATGTCGTATTCTTTGATTTCGGTGATAGTTAGGTTAGGTTGGGTTAGGTTTGGTGAGGTAAGCGAGTTTTGTGTATATTTTTGCATTGTCAAATTCTTTGATTTCGGTTAGAGTAAGGCTAGGTTGGGTTAGGTTTTGTGAGGTTAGCAATTTTTGTGAAAATCTTACATTCTCGAATTCTTTGTTTTTGGTGACGGTTAGCTTGGGTTGGGTTAGGTTTGGTAAGGTTAGCGAGTTTTGTGTATATTTTTGCAATGTCGAATTCTTTGATTTCGGTGAAAGTTAGGCTAGGTTGGGTTAGGTTTGCTGAGGTTAGCGAGTTTTGTGTATATTTTTGCACTGTCGAATTCTTTGATTTCGGTGACGGTAAGGTTAGGTTGGGTTAGGTTTGGTGTGGTAAGCGAGTTTCGTGTATATTTTTGCAATGTCGAATTCTTTGATTTCGGTAATGGGTAGGTTAGGTTGGGTTAGGTTTAGTGAGGTAAGCGAGTTTTGTGTATATTTTTGCAATGTCGAATTCTTTGATTTCGGTGATAGTTAGGCTAGGTTGGGTTAGGTTTGGTGAGGTTAGCGAGTTTTGTGTTTATTTTTGCAATGTCGAATTCTTTGATTTCGGTGATGGTTAGGTTAGAATGGGTTAGATTTGGTGAGGTTAGCGGGTTTTGGGTAAATTTTTGCATTGTTGAATTCTTTGATTTCGGTGATGGTAAGGTTAGGTTGGGTTAGGTTTGGTGAGGTAAGCGAATTTCGTGTAAATTTTTGCAATGTCGAATTCTTTGATTTCGGTGATGGAAAGGTAAGGTTGGGTTAGGTTTGGTGAGGTTAGTGGGTTTTGTGTATATTTTTGCATTGTAGATGTCTTTGATTTCGGTGATAGTTTGGCTAGGTTGGGTTAGGTTTGGTGAGGTAAGCGAGTTTTGTGTATATTTTTGCAATGTCGAATTCTTTGATTTCGGTGACGTTTAGGTTGGGTTGCGTTAGGTTTGGTGAGGTTAGCGAGTTTTGTGTAAATCTTAAAAACTCGAGTTCTTTGATTTCGTTGATCGTTAAGTTAGGTTGGGTTGGGTTTGGTGAGTTAAGCGAGTTTCGTGTATATTTTTGCAATGTCGAATTCTTTGATTTCGGTGATGTTAACGTTAGGTTGGGTTAGGTTAAATGAGGTAAGCGAGGTTTCTGTATATTTTTGCAATGTCGAATTCTTTGATTTCGGTGATAGTAAGGCTTGGTTCGGTTAGGTTTGGTGAGGTTAGCGAGTTTTGTGTATCTTTTTGCATTGTCGAATTCTTTAATTTCGGTGATAGTTAGGCTAGGTTGGGTTAGGTTTGGTGAGGTTAGCGAGTTTTGTGTTTATTTTTGCAATGTCGAATTCTTTGATTTCGGTGATGGTTAGGTTGGGTTGGGTTAGGTTTGGTGAGGTTAGCGACTTTTGTGTATATTTTTGCATTGTCGAATTCTTTGACTTCGGTGATAGTTAGGCTTGGATGGGTTAGGTTTGGTGAGGTAAGCGAGTTTTGTGTATATTTTTGCATTGTCGAATTCTTTTATTTCGGTGATAGTAGGGCTAGGTTGGGTTAGGTTTGGTGAGGTTAGCGAGTTTTGTGTTTATTTTTGCAATGTCGAATTCTTTGATTTCGGTGATGGTTAGGTTAGGTTCGGTTAGGTTAGGTTAGGTTAGGTGAGGTTAGGTTAGGTTAGGTTTGGTGAGGTAAGCGGGTTTTGGGTATATTTTTGCATTGTCGAATTCTTTGATTTCGGTGATGGTAAGGTTAGGTTGGGTTAGGTTTAGTGAGGTAAGCGAGTCTTTTGTATATTTTTGCAATCTCGAATTCTTTGATTTCGGTGATGGTTAGGTTAGGTTGGGTTAGGTTAAGTAAGGTATGCGAGTTTTGTGTATATTTTTGCAGTGTTGAATTCTTTGATTTCGGTGACGGTTAGGTTGGGTTGGGTTAGGTTTGGTAAGGTTAGCCAGTTTTGTGTAAATCTTAAAAACTCGAGTTCTTTGATTTCGTGGATCGTTAAGTTAGGTTGGGTTGGGTTTGGTGAGTTAAGCGAGATTCGTGTATATTTTTGCAATCTAGAATTCTTTGATTTCGGTGATGTTTAGGTTAGGTTGGATTAGGTTTGGTGAGGTTAGCGAGTTTCGTGTTTATTTTAAAAACTCGAATTCTCTGATTTCGGTGATGGTTAGGTTAGGTTGGGTTAGTTTTGGTGAGGTAAGCGAGCTTTGTTTAAATTTTAAAATCTCGAATTCTTTGATTTCAGTGATGGTCAGGTTAGGTTGGGTTAGGTTTAGTGAGTTAAGCGAGTTTCGTGTAAATTTTTGCAATGTCGAATTCTTTGATTTCGGTGATGGTTAGGTTAGGTTGGGTTAGGTTTGGTGAGGTAAGCGGGTTTTGGGTATATTTTTAAAATGTCGAATTCTTTGATTTTGGTTAGAGTAAGGCTAGGTTGGGTTAGGTTTTGTGAGGTAAGCGGGTTTTGGGTATATTTTTGCATTGTCGAATTCTTTGATTTCGGTGATAGTAAGGCTAGGTTAGGTTAGTTTTGGTGAGGTAAGCGAGTTTTGTTTAAATTGTAAAATCTCAAATTCTTTGATTTCGGTGATGGTAAGGTTATGTTGGGTTAGGTTTGGTGAGTTACGCGAGTTTCGTGTATATTTTTGCAATGTCGAATTCTTTGATTTCGGTGATGGTTAGGTTAGGTTGGGTTAGGTTTGGTGAGGTAAGCGAGTTTTGTTTAAATTTTAAAATCTCGATTTTTTTGATTTCGGTGATGGTTAGGTTAGGTTGGGTTAGGTTTGGTGAGTTAAGCGAGTTTCGTGTATATTTTTGCAATGTCGATTTCTTTGATTTCGGTGATAGTAAGGCTTGGTTCGGTTAGGTTTGGTGAGGTTAGCGAGTTTTGTGTATCTTTTTGCATTGTCGAATTCTTTGACTTCGGTGACGGTTAGGTTGGGTTGGGTTAGGTTTGGTGAGGTAAGCGAGATTTGTGTTAATCTTAAAAACTCGAATTCTTTGATTTCGGTGTTGGATAGGTTAGGTTGGGTTGGGTATGGTGAGGTAAGCAAGTTTTGTGTATATTTTTGCAATGTCAAATTCTTTGACTTCGGTGACGGTTAGGTTGGGTTGGGTTAGGTTTGGTGAGGTTAGCGAGATTTGTGTAAATCATACAATCTCGAATTCTTTGATTTCGGTGATGGTTAGGTTAGGTTGGGTTAGGTTTGGTGAGGTAAGCGGGTTTTGGGTATATTTTTGCATTGTCGAATTCTTTGATTTCGGTGATGGTAAGGTTAGGTTGGGTTAGGTTTGGTGAGGTAAGCGAGTTTTGTTTAAATTTCGAAATCTCGAATTCTTTGATTTCGGTGATGGTTAGGTTAGAATGGGTTAGGTTTGGTGAAGTAAGCGGGTTTTGGGTAAATTTTTGCATTGTTGAATTCTTTGATTTCGGTGATGGTAAGGTTAGGTTGGGTTAGGTTTGGTGAGGTAAGCGAATTTCGTGTAAATTTTTGCAATGTCGAATTACTCGCTTACCTCAACAAACCTAACCCAACCTAACCTTACCATCACCGAAATCAAAGAATTCGACAATGCAAAAATATACCCAAAACCCGCTTACCTCACCAAACCTAACCCAACCTAACCTAACCATCACCGAAATCAAAGAATTCGAGATTGTATGATTTACACAAATCTCGCTAACCTCACCAAACCTAACCCAACCCAACCTAACCGTCACCGAAGTCAAAGAATTTGACATTGCAAAAATATACACAAAACTTGCTTACCTCACCATACCCAACCCAACCTAACCTATCCAACACCGAAATCAAAGAATTCGAGTTTTTAAGATTAACACAAATCTCGCTTACCTCACCAAACCTAACCCAACCCAACCTAACCGTCACCGAAGTCAAAGAATTCGACAATGCAAAAAGATACACAAAACTCGCTAACCTCACCAAACCTAACCGAACCAAGCCTTACTATCACCGAAATCAAAGAAATCGACATTGCAAAAATATACACGAAACTCGCTTAACTCACCAAACCTAACCCAACCTAACCTAACCATCACCGAAATCAAAAAAATCGAGATTTTAAAATTTAAACAAAACTCGCTTACCTCACCAAACCTAACCCAACCTAACCTAACCATCACCGAAATCAAAGAATTCGACATTGCAAAAATATACACGAAACTCGCGTAACTCACCAAACCTAACCCAACATAACCTTACCATCACCGAAATCAAAGAATTTGAGATTTTACAATTTAAACAAAACTCGCTTACCTCACCAAAACTAACCTAACCTAGCCTTACTATCACCGAAATCAAAGAATTCGACAATGCAAAAATATACCCAAAACCCGCTTACCTCACAAAACCTAACCCAACCTAGCCTTACTCTAACCAAAATCAAAGAATTCGACATTTCAAAAATATACCCAAAACCCGCTTACCTCACCAAACCTAACCCAACCTAACCTAACCATCACCGAAATCAAAGAATTCGACATTGCAAAAATTTACACGAAACTCGCTTAACTCACTAAACCTAACCCAACCTAACCTGACCATCACTGAAATCAAAGAATTCGAGATTTTAAAATTTAAACAAAGCTCGCTTACCTCACCAAAACTAACCCAACCTAACCTAACCATCACCGAAATCAGAGAATTCGAGTTTTTAAAATAAACACGAAACTCGCTAACCTCACCAAACCTAATCCAACCTAACCTAAACATCACCGAAATCAAAGAATTCTAGATTGCAAAAATATACACGAAACTCGCTTAACTCACCAAACCCAACCCAACCTAACTTAACGATCCACGAAATCAAAGAACTCGAGTTTTTAAGATTTACACAAAACTGGCTAACCTTACCAAACCTAACCCAACCCAACCTAACCGTCACCGAAATCAAAGAATTCAACACTGCAAAAATATACACAAAACTCGCATACCTTACTTAACCTAACCCAACCTAACCTAACCATCACCGAAATAAAAGAATTCGACAATGCAAAAATATACACAAAACTCGCTTACCTCACTAAACCTAACCCAACCAAGCCTAACTATCACCGAAGTCAAAGAATTCGACAATGCAAAAATATACACAAAACTCGCTAACCTCACCAAACCTAACCCAACCCAACCTAACCGTCACCGAAATCAAAGAATTCAACAATGCAAAAATTTACCCAAAACCCGCTAACCTCACCAAACCTAACCCATTCTAACCTAACCATCACCGAAATCAAAGAATTCGACATTGCAAAAATAAACACAAAACTCGCTAACCTCACCAAACCTAACCCAACCTAGACTAACTATCACCGAAATCAAAGAATTCGACATTGCAAAAATATACACAAAACTCGCTTACCTCACTAAACCTAACCCAACCTAACCTACCCATTACCGAAATCAAAGAATTCGACATTGCAAAAATATACACGAAACTCGCTTACCACACCAAACCTAACCCAACCTAACCTTACCGTCACCGAAATCAAAGAATTCGACAGTGCAAAAATATACACAAAACCCGCTAACCTCAGCAAACCTAACCCAACCTAGCCTAACTTTCACCGAAATCAAAGAATTCGACATTGCAAAAATATACACAAAACTCGCTAACCTTACCAAACCTAACCCAACCCAAGCTAACCGTCACCAAAATCAAAGAATTCGAGAATGTAAGATTTTCACAAAAATTGCTAACCTCACAAAACCTAACCCAACCTAGCCTTACTCTAACCGAAATCAAAGAATTTGACAATGCAAAAATATACACAAAACTCGCTTACCTCACCAAACCTAACCCAACCTAACCTAACTATCACCGAAATCAAAGAATACGACATTGCAAAAATATACACGAAACTCGCTCACCTCACCAAACCTAACTCAACCCAACCTAACCGTCACCGAAATCAAAGAATTCGAAATTGTTAGAATATCACATAAATCGCTTACCTCACAAAACCTAACCCAACCTAGCCTAACTTTCTCCGAAATCAAAGAATTCGACATTGCAAAAATATACAAAAAATTCGCTAACCTCACCAATTCTAACCCAACCTAACCTAACCATCACCGAAATCAATGAATTCGACATTGCAAAAATATACACGAAACTCGCTCACTACACCAAACCTTACTCAACCCAACATAACCGTCACCGAAATCAAAGAATTCGACATTGCAAAAATATATACAAAACTCGCTTACCTCACCAAACCTAACCCAACCTAGCCAAACTATCACCGAAATCAAAGACATCTACATTGCAAAAATATACACAAAACCCACTCACCTCACCAAACCTAACCCAACCTTACCTTTCCATCACCGAAATCAAAGAATTCGACATTGCAAAAATTTACACGAAATTCGCTTACCTCACCAAACCTAACCCAACCTAACCTTACCATCACCGAAATCAAAGAATTCAACAATGCAAAAATTTACCCAAAACCCGCTTACTTCACCAAACCTAACCCATTCTAACCTAACCATCACCGAAATCAAAGAATTCGAGATTTCGAAATTTAAACAAAACTCGCTTACCTCACCAAACCTAACCCAACCTAACCTTACCATCACCGAAATCAAAGAATTCGACAATGCAAAAATATACCCAAAACCCGCTTACCTCACCAAACCTAACCCAACCTAACCTAACCATCACCGAAATCAAAGAATTCGAGATTGTATGATTTACACAAATCTCGCTAACCTCACCAAACCTAACCCAACCCAACCTAACCGTCACCGAAGTCAAAGAATTTGACATTGCAAAAATATACACAAAACTTGCTTACCTCACCATACCCAACCCAACCTAACCTATCCAACACCGAAATCAAAGAATTCGAGTTTTTAAGATTAACACAAATCTCGCTTACCTCACCAAACCTAACCCAACCCAACCTAACCGTCACCGAAGTCAAAGAATTCGACAATGCAAAAAGATACACAAAACTCGCTAACCTCACCAAACCTAACCGAACCAAGCCTTACTATCACCGAAATCAAAGAAATCGACATTGCAAAAATATACACGAAACTCGCTTAACTCACCAAACCTAACCCAACCTAACCTAACCATCACCGAAATCAAAAAAATCGAGATTTTAAAATTTAAACAAAACTCGCTTACCTCACCAAACCTAACCCAACCTAACCTAACCATCACCGAAATCAAAGAATTCGACATTGCAAAAATATACACGAAACTCGCGTAACTCACCAAACCTAACCCAACATAACCTTACCATCACTGAAATCAAAGAATTTGAGATTTTACAATTTAAACAAAACTCGCTTACCTCACCAAAACTAACCTAACCTAGCCTTACTATCACCGAAATCAAAGAATTCGACAATGCAAAAATATACCCAAAACCCGCTTACCTCACAAAACCTAACCCAACCTAGCCTTACTCTAACCAAAATCAAAGAATTCGACATTTTAAAAATATACCCAAAACCCGCTTACCTCACCAAACCTAACCCAACCTAACCTAACCATCACCGAAATCAAAGAATTCGACATTGCAAAAATTTACACGAAACTCGCTTAACTCACTAAACCTAACCCAACCTAACCTGACCATCACTGAAATCAAAGAATTCGAGATTTTAAAATTTAAACAAAGCTCGCTTACCTCACCAAAACTAACCCAACCTAACCTAACCATCACCGAAATCAGAGAATTCGAGTTTTTAAAATAAACACGAAACTCGCTAACCTCACCAAACCTAATCCAACCTAACCTAAACATCACCGAAATCAAAGAATTCTAGATTGCAAAAATATACACGAAACTCGCTTAACTCACCAAACCCAACCCAACCTAACTTAACGATCCACGAAATCAAAGAACTCGAGTTTTTAAGATTTACACAAAACTGGCTAACCTTACCAAACCTAACCCAACCCAACCTAACCGTCACCGAAATCAAAGAATTCAACACTGCAAAAATATACACAAAACTCGCATACCTTACTTAACCTAACCCAACCTAACCTAACCATCACCGAAATCAAAGAATTCGAGATTGCAAAAATATACAAAAAACTCGCTTACCTCACTAAACCTAACCCAACCTAACCTTACCATCACCGAAATCAAAGAATTCGACAATGCAAAAATATACCCAAAACCCGCTTACCTCACCAAACCTAACCTAACCTAACCTCACCTAATGTCGAATTCTTTGATTTCGGTGATGGTTAGGTTAGGTTGGGTTAGGTTTGGTGAGGTAAGCGGGTTTTGGGTATATTTTTAAAATGTCGAATTCTTTGATTTTGGTTAGAGTAAGGCTAGGTTGGGTTAGGTTTTGTGAGGTAAGCGGGTTTTGGGTATATTTTTGCATTGTCGAATTCTTTGATTTCGGTGATAGTAAGGCTAGGTTAGGTTAGTTTTGGTGAGGTAAGCGAGTTTTGTTTAAATTGTAAAATCTCAAATTCTTTGATTTCGGTGATGGTAAGGTTATGTTGGGTTAGGTTTGGTGAGTTACGCGAGTTTCGTGTATATTTTTGCAATGTCGAATTCTTTGATTTCGGTGATGGTTAGGTTAGGTTGGGTTAGGTTTGGTGAGGTAAGCGAGTTTTGTTTAAATTTTAAAATCTCGATTTTTTTGATTTCGGTGATGGTTAGGTTAGGTTGGGTTAGGTTTGGTGAGTTAAGCGAGTTTCGTGTATATTTTTGCAATGTCGATTTCTTTGATTTCGGTGATAGTAAGGCTTGGTTCGGTTAGGTTTGGTGAGGTTAGCGAGTTTTGTGTATCTTTTTGCATTGTCGAATTCTTTGACTTCGGTGACGGTTAGGTTGGGTTGGGTTAGGTTTGGTGAGGTAAGCGAGATTTGTGTTAATCTTAAAAACTCGAATTCTTTGATTTCGGTGTTGGATAGGTTAGGTTGGGTTGGGTATGGTGAGGTAAGCAAGTTTTGTGTATATTTTTGCAATGTCAAATTCTTTGACTTCGGTGACGGTTAGGTTGGGTTGGGTTAGGTTTGGTGAGGTTAGCGAGATTTGTGTAAATCATACAATCTCGAATTCTTTGATTTCGGTGATGGTTAGGTTAGGTTGGGTTAGGTTTGGTGAGGTAAGCGGGTTTTGGGTATATTTTTGCATTGTCGAATTCTTTGATTTCGGTGACGGTTAGGTTGGGTTGGGTTAGGTTTGGTGAGGTTAGCGAGTTTTGTGTATATTTTACCTAACTAACCTAACATAACCTTACCATCACCGAAATCAAAGAATTTGAGATTTTACAATTTAAACAAAACTCGCTAACCTCACCAAACCTAACCGAACCAAGCCTTACTATCACCGAAATCAAAGAAATCGACATTGCAAAAATATACACGAAACTCGCTTAACTCACCAAACCTAACCCAACCTAACCTAACCATCACCGAAATCAAAAAAATCGAGATTTTAAAATTTAAACAAAACTCGCTTACCTCACCAAACCTAACCCAACCTTACCTAACCATCACCGAAATCAAAGAATTCGACATTGCAAAAATATACACGAAACTCGCGTAACTCACCAAACCTAACCCAACATAACCTTACCATCACCGAAATCAAAGAATTTGAGATTTTACAATTTAAACAAAACTCGCTTACCTCACCAAAACTAACCTAACCTAGCCTTACTATCACCGAAATCAAAGAATTCGACAATGCAAAAATATACCCAAAACCCGCTTACCTCACAAAACCTAACCCAACCTAGCCTTACTCTAACCAAAATCAAAGAATTCGACATTTTAAAAATATACCCAAAACCCGCTTACCTCACCAAACCTAACCCAACCTAACCTAACCATCACCGAAATCAAAGAATTCGACATTAGGTGAGGTTAGGTTAGGTTAGGTTTGGTGAGGTAAGCGGGTTTTGGGTATATTTTTGCATTGTCGAATTCTTTGATTTCGGTGATGGTAAGGTTAGGTTGGGTTAGGTTTAGTGAGGTAAGCGAGTTTTTTGTAT
The DNA here is from genome assembly GCF_051622035.1 of Arctopsyche grandis. NCBI lineage: Eukaryota > Metazoa > Arthropoda > Insecta > Trichoptera > Hydropsychidae > Arctopsyche > Arctopsyche grandis. The sequence continues at coordinate 1,929,441 of NW_027518437.1, forward strand.
ATTTTTGCAATCTCGAATTCTTTGATTTCGGTGATGGTTAGGTTAGGTTGGGTTAGGTTAAGTAAGGTATGCGAGTTTTGTGTATATTTTTGCAGTGTTGAATTCTTTGATTTCGGTGACGGTTAGGTTGGGTTGGGTTAGGTTTGGTAAGGTTAGCCAGTTTTGTGTAAATCTTAAAAACTCGAGTTCTTTGATTTCGTGGATCGTTAAGTTAGGTTGGGTTGGGTTTGGTGAGTTAAGCGAGTTTCGTGTATATTTTTGCAATCTAGAATTCTTTGATTTCGGTGATGTTTAGGTTAGGTTGGATTAGGTTTGGTGAGGTTAGCGAGTTTCGTGTTTATTTTAAAAACTCGAATTCTCTGATTTCGGTGATGGTTAGGTTAGGTTGGGTTAGTTTTGGTGAGGTAAGCGAGCTTTGTTTAAATTTTAAAATCTCGAATTCTTTGATTTCAGTGATGGTCAGGTTAGGTTGGGTTAGGTTTAGTGAGTTAAGCGAGTTTCGTGTAAATTTTTGCAATGTCGAATTCTTTGATTTCGGTGATGGTTAGGTTAGGTTGGGTTAGGTTTGGTGAGGTAAGCGGGTTTTGGGTATATTTTTAAAATGTCGAATTCTTTGATTTTGGTTAGAGTAAGGCTAGTTTGGGTTAGGTTTTGTGAGGTAAGCGGGTTTTGGGTATATTTTTGCATTGTCGAATTCTTTGATTTCGGTGATAGTAAGGCTAGGTTAGGTTAGTTTTGGTGAGGTAAGCGAGTTTTGTTTAAATTGTAAAATCTCAAATTCTTTGATTTCGGTGATGGTAAGGTTATGTTGGGTTAGGTTTGGTGAGTTACGCGAGTTTCGTGTATATTTTTGCAATGTCGAATTCTTTGATTTCGGTGATGGTTAGGTTAGGTTGGGTTAGGTTTGGTGAGGTAAGCGAGTTTTGTTTAAATTTTAAAATCTCGATTTTTTTGATTTCGGTGATGGTTAGGTTAGGTTGGGTTAGGTTTGGTGAGTTAAGCGAGTTTCGTGTATATTTTTGCAATGTCGATTTCTTTGATTTCGGTGATAGTAAGGCTTGGTTCGGTTAGGTTTGGTGAGGTTAGCGAGTTTTGTGTATCTTTTTGCATTGTCGAATTCTTTGACTTCGGTGACGGTTAGGTTGGGTTGGGTTAGGTTTGGTGAGGTAAGCGAGATTTGTGTTAATCTTAAAAACTCGAATTCTTTGATTTCGGTGTTGGATAGGTTAGGTTGGGTTGGGTATGGTGAGGTAAGCAAGTTTTGTGTATATTTTTGCAATGTCAAATTCTTTGACTTCGGTGACGGTTAGGTTGGGTTGGGTTAGGTTTGGTGAGGTTAGCGAGATTTGTGTAAATCATACAATCTCGAATTCTTTGATTTCGGTGATGGTTAGGTTAGGTTGGGTTAGGTTTGGTGAGGTAAGCGGGTTTTGGGTATATTTTTGCATTGTCGAATTCTTTGATTTCGGTGACGGTTAGGTTGGGTTGGGTTAGGTTTGGTGAGGTTAGCGAGTTTTGTGTATATTTTACCTAACTAACCTAACCTAACCTTACCATCACCGAAATCAAAGAATTTGAGATTTTACAATTTAAACAAAACTCGCTAACCTCACCAAACCTAACCGAACCAAGCCTTACTATCACCGAAATCAAAGAAATCGACATTGCAAAAATATACACGAAACTCGCTTAACTCACCAAACCTAACCCAACCTAACCTAACCATCACCGAAATCAAAAAAATCGAGATTTTAAAATTTAAACAAAACTCGCTTACCTCACCAAACCTAACCCAACCTAACCTAACCATCACCGAAATCAAAGAATTCGACATTGCAAAAATATACACGAAACTCGCGTAACTCACCAAACCTAACCCAACATAACCTTACCATCACCGAAATCAAAGAATTTGAGATTTTACAATTTAAACAAAACTCGCTTACCTCACCAAAACTAACCTAACCTAGCCTTACTATCACCGAAATCAAAGAATTCGACAATGCAAAAATATACCCAAAACCCGCTTACCTCACAAAACCTAACCCAACCTAGCCTTACTCTAACCAAAATCAAAGAATTCGACATTTTAAAAATATACCCAAAACCCGCTTACCTCACCAAACCTAACCCAACCTAACCTAACCATCACCGAAATCAAAGAATTCGACATTGCAAAAATTTACACGAAACTCGCTTAACTCACTAAACCTAACCCAACCTAACCTGACCATCACTGAAATCAAAGAATTCGAGATTTTAAAATTTAAACAAAGCTCGCTTACCTCACCAAAACTAACCCAACCTAACCTAACCATCACCGAAATCAGAGAATTCGAGTTTTTAAAATAAACACGAAACTCGCTAACCTCACCAAACCTAATCCAACCTAACCTAACCATCACCGAAATCAAATGGTAAGGTTAGGTTGGGTTAGGTTTAGTGAGGTAAGCGAGTTTTTTGTATATTTTTGCAATCTCGAATTCTTTGATTTCGGTGATGGTTAGGTTAGGTTGGGTTAGGTTAAGTAAGGTATGCGAGTTTTGTGTATATTTTTGCAGTGTTGAATTCTTTGATTTCGGTGACGGTTAGGTTGGGTTGGGTTAGGTTTGGTAAGGTTAGCCAGTTTTGTGTAAATCTTAAAAACTCGAGTTCTTTGATTTCGTGGATCGTTAAGTTAGGTTGGGTTGGGTTTGGTGAGTTAAGCGAGTTTCGTGTATATTTTTGCAATCTAGAATTCTTTGATTTCGGTGATGTTTAGGTTAGGTTGGATTAGGTTTGGTGAGGTTAGCGAGTTTCGTGTTTATTTTAAAAACTCGAATTCTCTGATTTCGGTGATGGTTAGGTTAGGTTGGGTTAGTTTTGGTGAGGTAAGCGAGCTTTGTTTAAATTTTAAAATCTCGAATTCTTTGATTTCAGTGATGGTCAGGTTAGGTTGGGTTAGGTTTAGTGAGTTAAGCGAGTTTCGTGTAAATTTTTGCAATGTCGAATTCTTTGATTTCGGTGATGGTTAGGTTAGGTTGGGTTAGGTTTGGTGAGGTAAGCGGGTTTTGGGTATATTTTTAAAATGTCGAATTCTTTGATTTTGGTTAGAGTAAGGCTAGTTTGGGTTAGGTTTTGTGAGGTAAGCGGGTTTTGGGTATATTTTTGCATTGTCGAATTCTTTGATTTCGGTGATAGTAAGGCTAGGTTAGGTTAGTTTTGGTGAGGTAAGCGAGTTTTGTTTAAATTGTAAAATCTCAAATTCTTTGATTTCGGTGATGGTAAGGTTATGTTGGGTTAGGTTTGGTGAGTTACGCGAGTTTCGTGTATATTTTTGCAATGTCGAATTCTTTGATTTCGGTGATGGTTAGGTTAGGTTGGGTTAGGTTTGGTGAGGTAAGCGAGTTTTGTTTAAATTTTAAAATCTCGATTTTTTTGATTTCGGTGATGGTTAGGTTAGGTTGGGTTAGGTTTGGTGAGTTAAGCGAGTTTCGTGTATATTTTTGCAATGTCGATTTCTTTGATTTCGGTGATAGTAAGGCTTGGTTCGGTTAGGTTTGGTGAGGTTAGCGAGTTTTGTGTATCTTTTTGCATTGTCGAATTCTTTGACTTCGGTGACGGTTAGGTTGGGTTGGGTTAGGTTTGGTGAGGTAAGCGAGATTTGTGTTAATCTTAAAAACTCGAATTCTTTGATTTCGGTGTTGGATAGGTTAGGTTGGGTTGGGTATGGTGAGGTAAGCAAGTTTTGTGTATATTTTTGCAATGTCAAATTCTTTGACTTCGGTGACGGTTAGGTTGGGTTGGGTTAGGTTTGGTGAGGTTAGCGAGATTTGTGTAAATCATACAATCTCGAATTCTTTGATTTCGGTGATGGTTAGGTTAGGTTGGGTTAGGTTTGGTGAGGTAAGCGGGTTTTGGGTATATTTTTGCATTGTCGAATTCTTTGATTTCGGTGACGGTTAGGTTGGGTTGGGTTAGGTTTGGTGAGGTTAGCGAGTTTTGTGTATATTTTACCTAACTAACCTAACCTAACCTTACCATCACCGAAATCAAAGAATTTGAGATTTTACAATTTAAACAAAACTCGCTAACCTCACCAAACCTAACCGAACCAAGCCTTACTATCACCGAAATCAAAGAAATCGACATTGCAAAAATATACACGAAACTCGCTTAACTCACCAAACCTAACCCAACCTAACCTAACCATCACCGAAATCAAAAAAATCGAGATTTTAAAATTTAAACAAAACTCGCTTACCTCACCAAACCTAACCCAACCTAACCTAACCATCACCGAAATCAAAGAATTCGACATTGCAAAAATATACACGAAACTCGCGTAACTCACCAAACCTAACCCAACATAACCTTACCATCACCGAAATCAAAGAATTTGAGATTTTACAATTTAAACAAAACTCGCTTACCTCACCAAAACTAACCTAACCTAGCCTTACTATCACCGAAATCAAAGAATTCGACAATGCAAAAATATACCCAAAACCCGCTTACCTCACAAAACCTAACCCAACCTAGCCTTACTCTAACCAAAATCAAAGAATTCGACATTTTAAAAATATACCCAAAACCCGCTTACCTCACCAAACCTAACCCAACCTAACCTAACCATCACCGAAATCAAAGAATTCGACATTAGGTGAGGTTAGGTTAGGTTAGGTTTGGTGAGGTAAGCGGGTTTTGGGTATATTTTTGCATTGTCGAATTCTTTGATTTCGGTGATGGTAAGGTTAGGTTGGGTTAGGTTTAGTGAGGTAAGCGAGTTTTTTGTATATTTTTGCAATCTCGAATTCTTTGATTTCGGTGATGGTTAGGTTAGATTGGGTTAGGTTTGGTGAGGCTAGCGAGTTTTGTGTATATTTTTGCAGTGTTGAATTCTTTGATTTCGGTGACGGTTAGGTTGGGTTGGGTTAGGTTTGGTAAGGTTAGCCAGTTTTGTGTAAATCTTAAAAACTCGAGTTCTTTGATTTCGTGGATCGTTAAGTTAGGTTGGGTTGGGTTTGGTGAGTTAAGCGAGTTTCGTGTATATTTTTGCAATCTAGAATTCTTTGATTTCGGTGATGTTTAGGTTAGGTTGGATTAGGTTTGGTGAGGTTAGCGAGTTTCGTGTTTATTTTAAAAACTCGAATTCTCTGATTTCGGTGATGGTTAGGTTAGGTTGGGTTAGTTTTGGTGAGGTAAGCGAGCTTTGTTTAAATTTTAAAATCTCGAATTCTTTGATTTCAGTGATGGTCAGGTTAGGTTGGGTTAGGTTTAGTGAGTTAAGCGAGTTTCGTGTAAATTTTTGCAATGTCGAATTCTTTGATTTCGGTGATGGTTAGGTTAGGTTGGGTTAGGTTTGGTGAGGTAAGCGGGTTTTGGGTATATTTTTAAAATGTCGAATTCTTTGATTTTGGTTAGAGTAAGGCTAGGTTGGGTTAGGTTTTGTGAGGTAAGCGGGTTTTGGGTATATTTTTGCATTGTCGAATTCTTTGATTTCGGTGATAGTAAGGCTAGGTTAGGTTAGTTTTGGTGAGGTAAGCGAGTTTTGTTTAAATTGTAAAATCTCAAATTCTTTGATTTCGGTGATGGTAAGGTTATGTTGGGTTAGGTTTGGTGAGTTACGCGAGTTTCGTGTATATTTTTGCAATGTCGAATTCTTTGATTTCGGTGATGGTTAGGTTAGGTTGGGTTAGGTTTGGTGAGGTAAGCGAGTTTTGTTTAAATTTTAAAATCTCGATTTTTTTGATTTCGGTGATGGTTAGGTTAGGTTGGGTTAGGTTTGGTGAGTTAAGCGAGTTTCGTGTATATTTTTGCAATGTCGATTTCTTTGATTTCGGTGATAGTAAGGCTTGGTTCGGTTAGGTTTGGTGAGGTTAGCGAGTTTTGTGTATCTTTTTGCATTGTCGAATTCTTTGACTTCGGTGACGGTTAGGTTGGGTTGGGTTAGGTTTGGTGAGGTAAGCGAGATTTGTGTTAATCTTAAAAACTCGAATTCTTTGATTTCGGTGTTGGATAGGTTAGGTTGGGTTGGGTATGGTGAGGTAAGCAAGTTTTGTGTATATTTTTGCAATGTCAAATTCTTTGACTTCGGTGACGGTTAGGTTGGGTTGGGTTAGGTTTGGTGAGGTTAGCGAGATTTGTGTAAATCATACAATCTCGAATTCTTTGATTTCGGTGATGGTTAGGTTAGGTTGGGTTAGGTTTGGTGAGGTAAGCGGGTTTTGGGTATATTTTTGCATTGTCGAATTCTTTGATTTCGGTGATGGTAAGGTTAGGTTGGGTTAGGTTTGGTGAGGTAAGCGAGTTTTGTTTAAATTTCGAAATCTCGAATTCTTTGATTTCGGTGATGGTTAGGTTAGAATGGGTTAGGTTTGGTGAAGTAAGCGGGTTTTGGGTAAATTTTTGCATTGTTGAATTCTTTGATTTCGGTGATGGTAAGGTTAGGTTGGGTTAGGTTTGGTGAGGTAAGCGAATTTCGTGTAAATTTTTGCAATGTCGAATTCTTTGATTTCGGTGATGGAAAGGTAAGGTTGGGTTAGGTTTGGTGAGGTGAGTGGGTTTTGTGTATATTTTTGCAATGTAGATGTCTTTGATTTCGGTGATAGTTTGGCTAGGTTGGGTTAGGTTTGGTGAGGTAAGCGAGTTTTGTATATATTTTTGCAATGTCGAATTCTTTGATTTCGGTGACGGTTATGTTGGGTTGAGTAAGGTTTGGTGTAGTGAGCGAGTTTCGTGTATATTTTTGCAATGTCGAATTCATTGATTTCGGTGATGGTTAGGTTAGGTTGGGTTAGAATTGGTGAGGTTAGCGAATTTTTTGTATATTTTTGCAATGTCGAATTCTTTGATTTCGGAGAAAGTTAGGCTAGGTTGGGTTAGGTTTTGTGAGGTAAGCGATTTATGTGATATTCTAACAATTTCGAATTCTTTGATTTCGGTGACGGTTAGGTTGGGTTGAGTTAGGTTTGGTGAGGTGAGCGAGTTTCGTGTATATTTTTGCAATGTCGTATTCTTTGATTTCGGTGATAGTTAGGTTAGGTTGGGTTAGGTTTGGTGAGGTAAGCGAGTTTTGTGTATATTTTTGCATTGTCAAATTCTTTGATTTCGGTTAGAGTAAGGCTAGGTTGGGTTAGGTTTTGTGAGGTTAGCAATTTTTGTGAAAATCTTACATTCTCGAATTCTTTGATTTTGGTGACGGTTAGCTTGGGTTGGGTTAGGTTTGGTAAGGTTAGCGAGTTTTGTGTATATTTTTGCAATGTCGAATTCTTTGATTTCGGTGAAAGTTAGGCTAGGTTGGGTTAGGTTTGCTGAGGTTAGCGGGTTTTGTGTATATTTTTGCACTGTCGAATTCTTTGATTTCGGTGACGGTAAGGTTAGGTTGGGTTAGGTTTGGTGTGGTAAGCGAGTTTCGTGTATATTTTTGCAATGTCGAATTCTTTGATTTCGGTAATGGGTAGGTTAGGTTGGGTTAGGTTTAGTGAGGTAAGCGAGTTTTGTGTATATTTTTGCAATGTCGAATTCTTTGATTTCGGTGATAGTTAGTCTAGGTTGGGTTAGGTTTGGTGAGGTTAGCGAGTTTTGTGTTTATTTTTGCAATGTCGAATTCTTTGATTTCGGTGATGGTTAGGTTAGAATGGGTTAGGTTTGGTGAGGTTAGCGGGTTTTGGGTAAATTTTTGCATTGTTGAATTCTTTGATTTCGGTGACGGTTAGGTTGGGTTGGGTTAGGTTTGGTGAGGTTAGCGAGTTTTGTGTATATTTTTGCATTGTCGAATTCTTTGACTTCGGTGATAGTTAAGCTTGGTTGGGTTAGGTTTAGTGAGGTAAGCGAGTTTTGTGTATATTTTTGCATTGTCGAATTCTTTTATTTCGGTGATGGTTAGGTTAGGTTGGGTTAGGTTAAGTAAGGTATGCGAGTTTTGTGTATATTTTTGCAGTGTTGAATTCTTTGATTTCGGTGACGGTTAGGTTGGGTTGGGTTAGGTTTGGTAAGGTTAGCCAGTTTTGTGTAAATCTTAAAAACTCGAGTTCTTTGATTTCGTGGATCGTTAAGTTAGGTTGGGTTGGGTTTGGTGAGTTAAGCGAGTTTCGTGTATATTTTTGCAATCTAGAATTCTTTGATTTCGGTGATGTTTAGGTTAGGTTGGATTAGGTTTGGTGAGGTTAGCGAGTTTCGTGTTTATTTTAAAAACTCGAATTCTCTGATTTCGGTGATGGTTAGGTTAGGTTGGGTTAGTTTTGGTGAGGTAAGCGAGCTTTGTTTAAATTTTAAAATCTCGAATTCTTTGATTTCAGTGATGGTCAGGTTAGGTTGGGTTAGGTTTAGTGAGTTAAGCGAGTTTCGTGTAAATTTTTGCAATGTCGAATTCTTTGATTTCGGTGATGGTTAGGTTAGGTTGGGTTAGGTTTGGTGAGGTAAGCGGGTTTTGGGTATATTTTTAAAATGTCGAATTCTTTGATTTTGGTTAGAGTAAGGCTAGGTTGGGTTAGGTTTTGTGAGGTAAGCGGGTTTTGGGTATATTTTTGCATTGTCGAATTCTTTGATTTCGGTGATAGTAAGGCTAGGTTAGGTTAGTTTTGGTGAGGTAAGCGAGTTTTGTTTAAATTGTAAAATCTCAAATTCTTTGATTTCGGTGATGGTAAGGTTATGTTGGGTTAGGTTTGGTGAGTTACGCGAGTTTCGTGTATATTTTTGCAATGTCGAATTCTTTGATTTCGGTGATGGTTAGGTTAGGTTGGGTTAGGTTTGGTGAGGTAAGCGAGTTTTGTTTAAATTTTAAAATCTCGATTTTTTTGATTTCGGTGATGGTTAGGTTAGGTTGGGTTAGGTTTGGTGAGTTAAGCGAGTTTCGTGTATATTTTTGCAATGTCGATTTCTTTGATTTCGGTGATAGTAAGGCTTGGTTCGGTTAGGTTTGGTGAGGTTAGCGAGTTTTGTGTATCTTTTTGCATTGTCGAATTCTTTGACTTCGGTGACGGTTAGGTTGGGTTGGGTTAGGTTTGGTGAGGTAAGCGAGATTTGTGTTAATCTTAAAAACTCGAATTCTTTGATTTCGGTGTTGGATAGGTTAGGTTGGGTTGGGTATGGTGAGGTAAGCAAGTTTTGTGTATATTTTTGCAATGTCAAATTCTTTGACTTCGGTGACGGTTAGGTTGGGTTGGGTTAGGTTTGGTGAGGTTAGCGAGATTTGTGTAAATCATACAATCTCGAATTCTTTGATTTCGGTGATGGTTAGGTTAGGTTGGGTTAGGTTTGGTGAGGTAAGCGGGTTTTGGGTATATTTTTGCATTGTCGAATTCTTTGATTTCGGTGATGGTAAGGTTAGGTTGGGTTAGGTTTGTTGAGGTAAGCGAGTTTTGTTTAAATTTCGAAATCTCGAATTCTTTGATTTCGGTGATGGTTAGGTTAGAATGGGTTAGGTTTGGTGAAGTAAGCGGGTTTTGGGTAAATTTTTGCATTGTTGAATTCTTTGATTTCGGTGATGGTAAGGTTAGGTTGGGTTAGGTTTGGTGAGGTTAGCGAATTTCGTGTAAATTTTTGCAATGTCGAATTCTTTGATTTCGGTGATGGAAAGGTAAGGTTGGGTTAGGTTTGGTGAGGTGAGTGGGTTTTGTGTATATTTTTGCAATGTAGATGTCTTTGATTTCGGTGATAGTTTGGCTAGGTTGGGTTAGGTTTGGTGAGGTAAGCGAGTTTTTAGGTAGCGTGTGGTCTTTTCGTACCTATAGGTACCTACATGTACCACCCCCTAGCACTATCACCGAAATCAAAGACATCTACATTGCAAAAATATACACAAAACCCACTCACCTCACCAAACCTAACCCAACCTTACCTTTCCATCACCGAAATCAAAGAATTCGACATTGCAAAAATTTACACGAAATTCGCTTACCTCACCAAACCTAACCCAACCTAACCTTACCATCACCGAAATCAAAGAATTCAACAATGCAAAAATTTACCCAAAACCCGCTTACTTCACCAAACCTAACCCATTCTAACCTAACCATCACCGAAATCAAAGAATTCGAGATTTCGAAATTTAAACAAAACTCGCTTACCTCAACAAACCTAACCCAACCTAACCTTACCATCACCGAAATCAAAGAATTCGACAATGCAAAAATATACCCAAAACCCGCTTACCTCACCAAACCTAACCCAACCTAACCTAACCATCACCGAAATCAAAGAATTCGAGATTGTATGATTTACACAAATCTCGCTAACCTCACCAAACCTAACCCAACCTAACCTAACCATCACCGAAATCAAAAAAATCGAGATTTTAAAATTTAAACAAAACTCGCTTACCTCACCAAACCTAACCCAACCTAACCTAACCATCACCGAAATCAAAGAATTCGACATTGCAAAAATATACACGAAACTCGCGTAACTCACCAAACCTAACCCAACATAACCTTACCATCACCGAAATCAAAGAATTTGAGATTTTACAATTTAAACAAAACTCGCTTACCTCACCAAAACTAACCTAACCTAGCCTTACTATCACCGAAATCAAAGAATTCGACAATGCAAAAATATACCCAAAACCCGCTTACCTCACAAAACCTAACCCAACCTAGCCTTACTCTAACCAAAATCAAAGAATTCGACATTTTAAAAATATACCCAAAACCCGCTTACCTCACCAAACCTAACCCAACCTAACCTAACCATCACCGAAATCAAAGAATTCGACATTGCAAAAATTTACACGAAACTCGCTTAACTCACTAAACCTAACCCAACCTAACCTGACCATCACTGAAATCAAAGAATTCGAGATTTTAAAATTTAAACAAAGCTCGCTTACCTCACCAAAACTAACCCAACCTAACCTAACCATCACCGAAATCAGAGAATTCGAGTTTTTAAAATAAACACGAAACTCGCTAACCTCACCAAACCTAATCCAACCTAACCTAAACATCACCGAAATCAAAGAATTCTAGATTGCAAAAATATACACGAAACTCGCTTAACTCACCAAACCCAACCCAACCTAACTTAACGATCCACGAAATCAAAGAACTCGAGTTTTTAAGATTTACACAAAACTGGCTAACCTTACCAAACCTAACCCAACCCAACCTAACCGTCACCGAAATCAAAGAATTCAACACTGCAAAAATATACACAAAACTCGCATACCTTACTTAACCTAACCCAACCTAACCTAACCATCACCGAAATAAAAGAATTCGACAATGCAAAAATATACACAAAACTCGCTTACCTCACTAAACCTAACCCAACCAAGCCTAACTATCACCGAAGTCAAAGAATTCGACAATGCAAAAATATACACAAAACTCGCTAACCTCACCAAACCTAACCCAACCCAACCTAACCGTCACCGAAATCAAAGAATTCAACAATGCAAAAATTTACCCAAAACCCGCTAACCTCACCAAACCTAACCCATTCTAACCTAACCATCACCGAAATCAAAGAATTCGACATTGCAAAAATAAACACAAAACTCGCTAACCTCACCAAACCTAACCCAACCTAGACTAACTATCACCGAAATCAAAGAATTCGACATTGCAAAAATATACACAAAACTCGCTTACCTCACTAAACCTAACCCAACCTAACCTACCCATTACCGAAATCAAAGAATTCGACATTGCAAAAATATACACGAAACTCGCTTACCACACCAAACCTTACCCAACCTAACCTTACCGTCACCGAAATCAAAGAATTCGACAGTGCAAAAATATACACAAAACCCGCTAACCTCAGCAAACCTAACCCAACCTAGCCTAACTTTCACCGAAATCAAAGAATTCGACATTGCAAAAATATACACAAAACTCGCTAACCTTACCAAACCTAACCCAACCCAAGCTAACCGTCACCAAAATCAAAGAATTCGAGAATGTAAGATTTTCACAAAAATTGCTAACCTCACAAAACCTAACCCAACCTAGCCTTACTCTAACCGAAATCAAAGAATTTGACAATGCAAAAATATACACAAAACTCGCTTACCTCACCAAACCTAACCCAACCTAACCTAACTATCACCGAAATCAAAGAATACGACATTGCAAAAATATACACGAAACTCGCTCACCTCACCAAACCTAACTCAACCCAACCTAACCGTCACCGAAATCAAAGAATTCGAAATTGTTAGAATATCACATAAATCGCTTACCTCACAAAACCTAACCCAACCTAGCCTAACTTTCTCCGAAATCAAAGAATTCGACATTGCAAAAATATACAAAAAATTCGCTAACCTCACCAATTCTAACCCAACCTAACCTAACCATCACCGAAATCAATGAATTCGACATTGCAAAAATATACACGAAACTCGCTCACTACACCAAACCTTACTCAACCCAACATAACCGTCACCGAAATCAAAGAATTCGACATTGCAAAAATATATACAAAACTCGCTTACCTCACCAAACCTAACCCAACCTAGCCAAACTATCACCGAAATCAAAGACATCTACATTGCAAAAATATACACAAAACCCACTCACCTCACCAAACCTAACCCAACCTTACCTTTCCATCACCGAAATCAAAGAATTCGACATTGCAAAAATTTACACGAAATTCGCTTACCTCACCAAACCTAACCCAACCTAACCTTACCATCACCGAAATCAAAGAATTCAACAATGCAAAAATTTACCCAAAACCCGCTTACTTCACCAAACCTAACCCATTCTAACCTAACCATCACCGAAATCAAAGAATTCGAGATTTCGAAATTTAAACAAAACTCGCTTACCTCACCAAACCTAACCCAACCTAACCTTACCATCACCGAAATCAAAGAATTCGACAATGCAAAAATATACCCAAAACCCGCTTACCTCACCAAACCTAACCCAACCTAACCTAACCATCACCGAAATCAAAGAATTCGAGATTGTATGATTTACACAAATCTCGCTAACCTCACCAAACCTAACCCAACCCAACCTAACCGTCACCGAAGTCAAAGAATTTGACATTGCAAAAATATACACAAAACTTGCTTACCTCACCATACCCAACCCAACCTAACCTATCCAACACCGAAATCAAAGAATTCGAGTTTTTAAGATTTACACAAATCTCGCTTACCTCACCAAACCTAACCCAACCCAACCTAACCGTCACCGAAGTCAAAGAATTCGACAATGCAAAAAGATACACAAAACTCGCTAACCTCACCAAACCTAACCGAACCAAGCCTTACTATCACCGAAATCAAAGAAATCGACATTGCAAAAATATACACGAAACTCGCTTAACTCACCAAACCTAACCCAACCTAACCTAACCATCACCGAAATCAAAAAAATCGAGATTTTAAAATTTAAACAAAACTCGCTTACCTCACCAAACCTAACCCAACCTAACCTAACCATCACCGAAATCAAAGAATTCGACATTGCAAAAATATACACGAAACTCGCGTAACTCACCAAACCTAACCCAACATAACCTTACCATCACCGAAATCAAAGAATTTGAGATTTTACAATTTAAACAAAACTCGCTTACCTCACCAAAACTAACCTAACCTAGCCTTACTATCACCGAAATCAAAGAATTCGACAATGCAAAAATATACCCAAAACCCGCTTACCTCACAAAACCTAACCCAACCTAGCCTTACTCTAACCAAAATCAAAGAATTCGACATTTTAAAAATATACCCAAAACCCGCTTACCTCACCAAACCTAACCCAACCTAACCTAACCATCACCGAAATCAAAGAATTCGACATTGCAAAAATTTACACGAAACTCGCTTAACTCACTAAACCTAACCCAACCTAACCTGACCATCACTGAAATCAAAGAATTCGAGATTTTAAAATTTAAACAAAGCTCGCTTACCTCACCAAAACTAACCCAACCTAACCTAACCATCACCGAAATCAGAGAATTCGAGTTTTTAAAATAAACACGAAACTCGCTAACCTCACCAAACCTAATCCAACCTAACCTAAACATCACCGAAATCAAAGAATTCTAGATTGCAAAAATATACACGAAACTCGCTTAACTCACCAAACCCAACCCAACCTAACTTAACGATCCACGAAATCAAAGAACTCGAGTTTTTAAGATTTACACAAAACTGGCTAACCTTACCAAACCTAACCCAACCCAACCTAACCGTCACCGAAATCAAAGAATTCAACACTGCAAAAATATACACAAAACTCGCATACCTTACTTAACCTAACCCAACCTAACCTAACCATCACCGAAATCAAAGAATTCGAGATTGCAAAAATATACAAAAAACTCGCTTACCTCACTAAACCTAACCCAACCTAACCTTACCATCACCGAAATCAAAGAATTCGACAATGCAAAAATATACCCAAAACCCGCTTACCTCACCAAACCTAACCTAACCTAACCTCACCTAATGTCGAATTCTTTGATTTCGGTGATGGTTAGGTTAGGTTGGGTTAGGTTTGGTGAGGTAAGCGGGTTTTGGGTATATTTTTAAAATGTCGAATTCTTTGATTTTGGTTAGAGTAAGGCTAGGTTGGGTTAGGTTTTGTGAGGTAAGCGGGTTTTGGGTATATTTTTGCATTGTCGAATTCTTTGATTTCGGTGATAGTAAGGCTAGGTTAGGTTAGTTTTGGTGAGGTAAGCGAGTTTTGTTTAAATTGTAAAATCTCAAATTCTTTGATTTCGGTGATGGTAAGGTTATGTTGGGTTAGGTTTGGTGAGTTACGCGAGTTTCGTGTATATTTTTGCAATGTCGAATTCTTTGATTTCGGTGATGGTTAGGTTAGGTTGGGTTAGGTTTGGTGAGGTAAGCGAGTTTTGTTTAAATTTTAAAATCTCGATTTTTTTGATTTCGGTGATGGTTAGGTTAGGTTGGGTTAGGTTTGGTGAGTTAAGCGAGTTTCGTGTATATTTTTGCAATGTCGATTTCTTTGATTTCGGTGATAGTAAGGCTTGGTTCGGTTAGGTTTGGTGAGGTTAGCGAGTTTTGGGTATATTTTTAAAATGTCGAATTCTTTGATTTTGGTTAGAGTAAGGCTAGGTTGGGTTAGGTTTTGTGAGGTAAGCGGGTTTTGGGTATATTTTTGCATTGTCGAATTCTTTGATTTCGGTGATAGTAAGGCTAGGTTAGGTTAGTTTTGGTGAGGTAAGCGAGTTTTGTTTAAATTGTAAAATCTCAAATTCTTTGATTTCGGTGATGGTAAGGTTATGTTGGGTTAGGTTTGGTGAGTTACGCGAGTTTCGTGTATATTTTTGCAATGTCGAATTCTTTGATTTCGGTGATGGTTAGGTTAGGTTGGGTTAGGTTTGGTGAGGTAAGCGAGTTTTGTTTAAATTTTAAAATCTCGATTTTTTTGATTTCGGTGATGGTTAGGTTAGGTTGGGTTAGGTTTGGTGAGTTAAGCGAGTTTCGTGTATATTTTTGCAATGTCGATTTCTTTGATTTCGGTGATAGTAAGGCTTGGTTCGGTTAGGTTTGGTGAGGTTAGCGAGTTTTGTGTATCTTTTTGCATTGTCGAATTCTTTGACTTCGGTGACGGTTAGGTTGGGTTGGGTTAGGTTTGGTGAGGTAAGCGAGATTTGTGTTAATCTTAAAAACTCGAATTCTTTGATTTCGGTGTTGGATAGGTTAGGTTGGGTTGGGTATGGTGAGGTAAGCAAGTTTTGTGTATATTTTTGCAATGTCAAATTCTTTGACTTCGGTGACGGTTAGGTTGGGTTGGGTTAGGTTTGGTGAGGTTAGCGAGATTTGTGTAAATCATACAATCTCGAATTCTTTGATTTCGGTGATGGTTAGGTTAGGTTGGGTTAGGTTTGGTGAGGTAAGCGGGTTTTGGGTATATTTTTGCATTGTCGAATTCTTTGATTTCGGTGATGGTAAGGTTAGGTTGGGTTAGGTTTGTTGAGGTAAGCGAGTTTTGTTTAAATTTCGAAATCTCGAATTCTTTGATTTCGGTGATGGTTAGGTTAGAATGGGTTAGGTTTGGTGAAGTAAGCGGGTTTTGGGTAAATTTTTGCATTGTTGAATTCTTTGATTTCGGTGATGGTAAGGTTAGGTTGGGTTAGGTTTGGTGAGGTAAGCGAATTTCGTGTAAATTTTTGCAATGTCGAATTCTTTGATTTCGGTGATGGAAAGGTAAGGTTGGGTTAGGTTTGGTGAGGTGAGTGGGTTTTGTGTATATTTTTGCAATGTAGATGTCTTTGATTTCGGTGATAGTTTGGCTAGGTTGGGTTAGGTTTGGTGAGGTAAGCGAGTTTTTAGGTAGCGTGTGGTCTTTTCGTACCTATAGGTACCTACATGTACCACCCCCTAGCACTATCACCGAAATCAAAGACATCTACATTGCAAAAATATACACAAAACCCACTCACCTCACCAAACCTAACCCAACCTTACCTTTCCATCACCGAAATCAAAGAATTCGACATTGCAAAAATTTACACGAAATTCGCTTACCTCACCAAACCTAACCCAACCTAACCTTACCATCACCGAAATCAAAGAATTCAACAATGCAAAAATTTACCCAAAACCCGCTTACTTCACCAAACCTAACCCATTCTAACCTAACCATCACCGAAATCAAAGAATTCGAGATTTCGAAATTTAAACAAAACTCGCTTACCTCAACAAACCTAACCCAACCTAACCTTACCATCACCGAAATCAAAGAATTCGACAATGCAAAAATATACCCAAAACCCGCTTACCTCACCAAACCTAACCCAACCTAACCTAACCATCACCGAAATCAAAGAATTCGAGATTGTATGATTTACACAAATCTCGCTAACCTCACCAAACCTAACCCAACCTAACCTAACCATCACCGAAATCAAAAAAATCGAGATTTTAAAATTTAAACAAAACTCGCTTACCTCACCAAACCTAACCCAACCTAACCTAACCATCACCGAAATCAAAGAATTCGACATTGCAAAAATATACACGAAACTCGCGTAACTCACCAAACCTAACCCAACATAACCTTACCATCACCGAAATCAAAGAATTTGAGATTTTACAATTTAAACAAAACTCGCTTACCTCACCAAAACTAACCTAACCTAGCCTTACTATCACCGAAATCAAAGAATTCGACAATGCAAAAATATACCCAAAACCCGCTTACCTCACAAAACCTAACCCAACCTAGCCTTACTCTAACCAAAATCAAAGAATTCGACATTTTAAAAATATACCCAAAACCCGCTTACCTCACCAAACCTAACCCAACCTAACCTAACCATCACCGAAATCAAAGAATTCGACATTGCAAAAATTTACACGAAACTCGCTTAACTCACTAAACCTAACCCAACCTAACCTGACCATCACTGAAATCAAAGAATTCGAGATTTTAAAATTTAAACAAAGCTCGCTTACCTCACCAAAACTAACCCAACCTAACCTAACCATCACCGAAATCAGAGAATTCGAGTTTTTAAAATAAACACGAAACTCGCTAACCTCACCAAACCTAATCCAACCTAACCTAAACATCACCGAAATCAAAGAATTCTAGATTGCAAAAATATACACGAAACTCGCTTAACTCACCAAACCCAACCCAACCTAACTTAACGATCCACGAAATCAAAGAACTCGAGTTTTTAAGATTTACACAAAACTGGCTAACCTTACCAAACCTAACCCAACCCAACCTAACCGTCACCGAAATCAAAGAATTCAACACTGCAAAAATATACACAAAACTCGCATACCTTACTTAACCTAACCCAACCTAACCTAACCATCACCGAAATAAAAGAATTCGACAATGCAAAAATATACACAAAACTCGCTTACCTCACTAAACCTAACCCAACCAAGCCTAACTATCACCGAAGTCAAAGAATTCGACAATGCAAAAATATACACAAAACTCGCTAACCTCACCAAACCTAACCCAACCCAACCTAACCGTCACCGAAATCAAAGAATTCAACAATGCAAAAATTTACCCAAAACCCGCTAACCTCACCAAACCTAACCCATTCTAACCTAACCATCACCGAAATCAAAGAATTCGACATTGCAAAAATAAACACAAAACTCGCTAACCTCACCAAACCTAACCCAACCTAGACTAACTATCACCGAAATCAAAGAATTCGACATTGCAAAAATATACACAAAACTCGCTTACCTCACTAAACCTAACCCAACCTAACCTACCCATTACCGAAATCAAAGAATTCGACATTGCAAAAATATACACGAAACTCGCTTACCACACCAAACCTTACCCAACCTAACCTTACCGTCACCGAAATCAAAGAATTCGACAGTGCAAAAATATACACAAAACCCGCTAACCTCAGCAAACCTAACCCAACCTAGCCTAACTTTCACCGAAATCAAAGAATTCGACATTGCAAAAATATACACAAAACTCGCTAACCTTACCAAACCTAACCCAACCCAAGCTAACCGTCACCAAAATCAAAGAATTCGAGAATGTAAGATTTTCACAAAAATTGCTAACCTCACAAAACCTAACCCAACCTAGCCTTACTCTAACCGAAATCAAAGAATTTGACAATGCAAAAATATACACAAAACTCGCTTACCTCACCAAACCTAACCCAACCTAACCTAACTATCACCGAAATCAAAGAATACGACATTGCAAAAATATACACGAAACTCGCTCACCTCACCAAACCTAACTCAACCCAACCTAACCGTCACCGAAATCAAAGAATTCGAAATTGTTAGAATATCACATAAATCGCTTACCTCACAAAACCTAACCCAACCTAGCCTAACTTTCTCCGAAATCAAAGAATTCGACATTGCAAAAATATACAAAAAATTCGCTAACCTCACCAATTCTAACCCAACCTAACCTAACCATCACCGAAATCAATGAATTCGACATTGCAAAAATATACACGAAACTCGCTCACTACACCAAACCTTACTCAACCCAACATAACCGTCACCGAAATCAAAGAATTCGACATTGCAAAAATATATACAAAACTCGCTTACCTCACCAAACCTAACCCAACCTAGCCAAACTATCACCGAAATCAAAGACATCTACATTGCAAAAATATACACAAAACCCACTCACCTCACCAAACCTAACCCAACCTTACCTTTCCATCACCGAAATCAAAGAATTCGACATTGCAAAAATTTACACGAAATTCGCTTACCTCACCAAACCTAACCCAACCTAACCTTACCATCACCGAAATCAAAGAATTCAACAATGCAAAAATTTACCCAAAACCCGCTTACTTCACCAAACCTAACCCATTCTAACCTAACCATCACCGAAATCAAAGAATTCGAGATTTCGAAATTTAAACAAAACTCGCTTACCTCACCAAACCTAACCCAACCTAACCTTACCATCACCGAAATCAAAGAATTCGACAATGCAAAAATATACCCAAAACCCGCTTACCTCACCAAACCTAACCCAACCTAACCTAACCATCACCGAAATCAAAGAATTCGAGATTGTATGATTTACACAAATCTCGCTAACCTCACCAAACCTAACCCAACCCAACCTAACCGTCACCGAAGTCAAAGAATTTGACATTGCAAAAATATACACAAAACTTGCTTACCTCACCATACCCAACCCAACCTAACCTATCCAACACCGAAATCAAAGAATTCGAGTTTTTAAGATTAACACAAATCTCGCTTACCTCACCAAACCTAACCCAACCCAACCTAACCGTCACCGAAGTCAAAGAATTCGACAATGCAAAAAGATACACAAAACTCGCTAACCTCACCAAACCTAACCGAACCAAGCCTTACTATCACCGAAATCAAAGAAATCGACATTGCAAAAATATACACGAAACTCGCTTAACTCACCAAACCTAACCCAACCTAACCTAACCATCACCGAAATCAAAAAAATCGAGATTTTAAAATTTAAACAAAACTCGCTTACCTCACCAAACCTAACCCAACCTAACCTAACCATCACCGAAATCAAAGAATTCGACATTGCAAAAATATACACGAAACTCGCGTAACTCACCAAACCTAACCCAACATAACCTTACCATCACCGAAATCAAAGAATTTGAGATTTTACAATTTAAACAAAACTCGCTTACCTCACCAAAACTAACCTAACCTAGCCTTACTATCACCGAAATCAAAGAATTCGACAATGCAAAAATATACCCAAAACCCGCTTACCTCACAAAACCTAACCCAACCTAGCCTTACTCTAACCAAAATCAAAGAATTCGACATTTTAAAAATATACCCAAAACCCGCTTACCTCACCAAACCTAACCCAACCTAACCTAACCATCACCGAAATCAAAGAATTCGACATTGCAAAAATTTACACGAAACTCGCTTAACTCACTAAACCTAACCCAACCTAACCTGACCATCACTGAAATCAAAGAATTCGAGATTTTAAAATTTAAACAAAGCTCGCTTACCTCACCAAAACTAACCCAACCTAACCTAACCATCACCGAAATCAGAGAATTCGAGTTTTTAAAATAAACACGAAACTCGCTAACCTCACCAAACCTAATCCAACCTAACCTAAACATCACCGAAATCAAAGAATTCTAGATTGCAAAAATATACACGAAACTCGCTTAACTCACCAAACCCAACCCAACCTAACTTAACGATCCACGAAATCAAAGAACTCGAGTTTTTAAGATTTACACAAAACTGGCTAACCTTACCAAACCTAACCCAACCCAACCTAACCGTCACCGAAATCAAAGAATTCAACACTGCAAAAATATACACAAAACTCGCATACCTTACTTAACCTAACCCAACCTAACCTAACCATCACCGAAATCAAAGAATTCGAGATTGCAAAAATATACAAAAAACTCGCTTACCTCACTAAACCTAACCCAACCTAACCTTACCATCACCGAAGTCAAAGAATTCGACAATGCAAAAATATACACAAAACTCGCTTACCTCACAAAACCTAACCCAACCTAGCCTTACTCTAACCAAAATCAAAGAATTCGACAATGCAAAAATATACCCAAAACCCGCTTACCTCACCAAACCTAACCCAACCTAACCTAACTATCACCGAAATCAAAGAATACGACATTGCAAAAATATACACGAAACTCGCTCACCTCACCAAACCTAACTCAACCCAACCTAACCGTCACCGAAATCAAAGAATTCGAAATTGTTAGAATATCACATAAATCGCTTACCTCACAAAACCTAACCCAACCTAGCCTAACTTTCTCCGAAATCAAAGAATTCGACATTGCAAAAATATACAAAAAATTCGCTAACCTCACCAATTCTAACCCAACCTAACCTAACCATCACCGAAATCAATGAATTCGACATTGCAAAAATATACACGAAACTCGCTCACTACACCAAACCTTACTCAACCCAACATAACCGTCACCGAAATCAAAGAATTCGACATTGCAAAAATATATACAAAACTCGCTTACCTCACCAAACCTAACCCAACCTAGCCAAACTATCACCGAAATCAAAGACATCTACATTGCAAAAATATACACAAAACCCACTCACCTCACCAAACCTAACCCAACCTTACCTTTCCATCACCGAAATCAAAGAATTCGACATTGCAAAAATTTACACGAAATTCGCTTACCTCACCAAACCTAACCCAACCTAACCTTACCATCACCGAAATCAAAGAATTCAACAATGCAAAAATTTACCCAAAACCCGCTTACTTCACCAAACCTAACCCATTCTAACCTAACCATCACCGAAATCAAAGAATTCGAGATTTCGAAATTTAAACAAAACTCGCTTACCTCACCAAACCTAACCCAACCTAACCTTACCATCACCGAAATCAAAGAATTCGACAATGCAAAAATATACCCAAAACCCGCTTACCTCACCAAACCTAACCCAACCTAACCTAACCATCACCGAAATCAAAGAATTCGAGATTGTATGATTTACACAAATCTCGCTAACCTCACCAAACCTAACCCAACCCAACCTAACCGTCACCGAAGTCAAAGAATTTGACATTGCAAAAATATACACAAAACTTGCTTACCTCACCATACCCAACCCAACCTAACCTATCCAACACCGAAATCAAAGAATTCGAGTTTTTAAGATTAACACAAATCTCGCTTACCTCACCAAACCTAACCCAACCCAACCTAACCGTCACCGAAGTCAAAGAATTCGACAATGCAAAAAGATACACAAAACTCGCTAACCTCACCAAACCTAACCGAACCAAGCCTTACTATCACCGAAATCAAAGAAATCGACATTGCAAAAATATACACGAAACTCGCTTAACTCACCAAACCTAACCCAACCTAACCTAACCATCACCGAAATCAAAAAAATCGAGATTTTAAAATTTAAACAAAACTCGCTTACCTCACCAAACCTAACCCAACCTAACCTAACCATCACCGAAATCAAAGAATTCGACATTGCAAAAATATACACGAAACTCGCGTAACTCACCAAACCTAACCCAACATAACCTTACCATCACCGAAATCAAAGAATTTGAGATTTTACAATTTAAACAAAACTCGCTTACCTCACCAAAACTAACCTAACCTAGCCTTACTATCACCGAAATCAAAGAATTCGACAATGCAAAAATATACCCAAAACCCGCTTACCTCACAAAACCTAACCCAACCTAGCCTTACTCTAACCAAAATCAAAGAATTCGACATTTTAAAAATATACCCAAAACCCGCTTACCTCACCAAACCTAACCCAACCTAACCTAACCATCACCGAAATCAAAGAATTCGACATTGCAAAAATTTACACGAAACTCGCTTAACTCACTAAACCTAACCCAACCTAACCTGACCATCACTGAAATCAAAGAATTCGAGATTTTAAAATTTAAACAAAGCTCGCTTACCTCACCAAAACTAACCCAACCTAACCTAACCATCACCGAAATCAGAGAATTCGAGTTTTTAAAATAAACACGAAACTCGCTAACCTCACCAAACCTAATCCAACCTAACCTAAACATCACCGAAATCAAAGAATTCTAGATTGCAAAAATATACACGAAACTCGCTTAACTCACCAAACCCAACCCAACCTAACTTAACGATCCACGAAATCAAAGAACTCGAGTTTTTAAGATTTACACAAAACTGGCTAACCTTACCAAACCTAACCCAACCCAACCTAACCGTCACCGAAATCAAAGAATTCAACACTGCAAAAATATACACAAAACTCGCATACCTTACTTAACCTAACCCAACCTAACCTAACCATCACCGAAATCAAAGAATTCGAGATTGCAAAAATATACAAAAAACTCGCTTACCTCACTAAACCTAACCCAACCTAACCTTACCATCACCGAAGTCAAAGAATTCGACAATGCAAAAATATACACAAAACTCGCTTACCTCACAAAACCTAACCCAACCTAGCCTTACTCTAACCAAAATCAAAGAATTCGACAATGCAAAAATATACCCAAAACCCGCTTACCTCACCAAACCTAACCTAACCTAACCTCACCTAATGTCGAATTCTTTGATTTCGGTGATGGTTAGGTTAGGTTGGGTTAGGTTTGGTGAGGTAAGCGGGTTTTGGGTATATTTTTAAAATGTCGAATTCTTTGATTTTGGTTAGAGTAAGGCTAGGTTGGGTTAGGTTTTGTGAGGTAAGCGGGTTTTGGGTATATTTTTGCATTGTCGAATTCTTTGATTTCGGTGATAGTAAGGCTAGGTTAGGTTAGTTTTGGTGAGGTAAGCGAGTTTTGTTTAAATTGTAAAATCTCAAATTCTTTGATTTCGGTGATGGTAAGGTTATGTTGGGTTAGGTTTGGTGAGTTACGCGAGTTTCGTGTATATTTTTGCAATGTCGAATTCTTTGATTTCGGTGATGGTTAGGTTAGGTTGGGTTAGGTTTGGTGAGGTAAGCGAGTTTTGTTTAAATTTTAAAATCTCGATTTTTTTGATTTCGGTGATGGTTAGGTTAGGTTGGGTTAGGTTTGGTGAGTTAAGCGAGTTTCGTGTATATTTTTGCAATGTCGATTTCTTTGATTTCGGTGATAGTAAGGCTTGGTTCGGTTAGGTTTGGTGAGGTTAGCGAGTTTTGTGTATCTTTTTGCATTGTCGAATTCTTTGACTTCGGTGACGGTTAGGTTGGGTTGGGTTAGGTTTGGTGAGGTAAGCGAGATTTGTGTTAATCTTAAAAACTCGAATTCTTTGATTTCGGTGTTGGATAGGTTAGGTTGGGTTGGGTATGGTGAGGTAAGCAAGTTTTGTGTATATTTTTGCAATGTCAAATTCTTTGACTTCGGTGACGGTTAGGTTGGGTTGGGTTAGGTTTGGTGAGGTTAGCGAGATTTGTGTAAATCATACAATCTCGAATTCTTTGATTTCGGTGATGGTTAGGTTAGGTTGGGTTAGGTTTGGTGAGGTAAGCGGGTTTTGGGTATATTTTTGCATTGTCGAATTCTTTGATTTCGGTGATGGTAAGGTTAGGTTGGGTTAGGTTTGGTGAGGTAAGCGAGTTTTGTTTAAATTTCGAAATCTCGAATTCTTTGATTTCGGTGATGGTTAGGTTAGAATGGGTTAGGTTTGGTGAAGTAAGCGGGTTTTGGGTAAATTTTTGCATTGTTGAATTCTTTGATTTCGGTGATGGTAAGGTTAGGTTGGGTTAGGTTTGGTGAGGTAAGCGAATTTCGTGTAAATTTTTGCAATGTCGAATTCTTTGATTTCGGTGATGGAAAGGTAAGGTTGGGTTAGGTTTGGTGAGGTGAGTGGGTTTTGTGTATATTTTTGCAATGTAGATGTCTTTGATTTCGGTGATAGTTTGGCTAGGTTGGGTTAGGTTTGGTGAGGTAAGCGAGTTTTGTATATATTTTTGCAATGTCGAATTCTTTGATTTCGGTGACGGTTATGTTGGGTTGAGTAAGGTTTGGTGTAGTGAGCGAGTTTCGTGTATATTTTTGCAATGTCGAATTCATTGATTTCGGTGATGGTTAGGTTAGGTTGGGTTAGAATTGGTGAGGTTAGCGAATTTTTTGTATATTTTTGCAATGTCGAATTCTTTGATTTCGGAGAAAGTTAGGCTAGGTTGGGTTAGGTTTTGTGAGGTAAGCGATTTATGTGATATTCTAACAATTTCGAATTCTTTGATTTCGGTGACGGTTAGGTTGGGTTGAGTTAGGTTTGGTGAGGTGAGCGAGTTTCGTGTATATTTTTGCAATGTCGTATTCTTTGATTTCGGTGATAGTTAGGTTAGGTTGGGTTAGGTTTGGTGAGGTAAGCGAGTTTTGTGTATATTTTTGCATTGTCAAATTCTTTGATTTCGGTTAGAGTAAGGCTAGGTTGGGTTAGGTTTTGTGAGGTTAGCAATTTTTGTGAAAATCTTACATTCTCGAATTCTTTGATTTTGGTGACGGTTAGCTTGGGTTGGGTTAGGTTTGGTAAGGTTAGCGAGTTTTGTGTATATTTTTGCAATGTCGAATTCTTTGATTTCGGTGAAAGTTAGGCTAGGTTGGGTTAGGTTTGCTGAGGTTAGCGGGTTTTGTGTATATTTTTGCACTGTCGAATTCTTTGATTTCGGTGACGGTAAGGTTAGGTTGGGTTAGGTTTGGTGTGGTAAGCGAGTTTCGTGTATATTTTTGCAATGTCGAATTCTTTGATTTCGGTAATGGGTAGGTTAGGTTGGGTTAGGTTTAGTGAGGTAAGCGAGTTTTGTGTATATTTTTGCAATGTCGAATTCTTTGATTTCGGTGATAGTTAGTCTAGGTTGGGTTAGGTTTGGTGAGGTTAGCGAGTTTTGTGTTTATTTTTGCAATGTCGAATTCTTTGATTTCGGTGATGGTTAGGTTAGAATGGGTTAGGTTTGGTGAGGTTAGCGGGTTTTGGGTAAATTTTTGCATTGTTGAATTCTTTGATTTCGGTGACGGTTAGGTTGGGTTGGGTTAGGTTTGGTGAGGTTAGCGAGTTTTGTGTATATTTTTGCATTGTCGAATTCTTTGACTTCGGTGATAGTTAGGCTTGGTTGGGTTAGGTTTAGTGAGGTAAGCGAGTTTTGTGTATATTTTTGCATTGTCGAATTCTTTTATTTCGGTGATGGTTAGGTTAGGTTGGGTTAGGTTAAGTAAGGTATGCGAGTTTTGTGTATATTTTTGCAGTGTTGAATTCTTTGATTTCGGTGACGGTTAGGTTGGGTTGGGTTAGGTTTGGTAAGGTTAGCCAGTTTTGTGTAAATCTTAAAAACTCGAGTTCTTTGATTTCGTGGATCGTTAAGTTAGGTTGGGTTGGGTTTGGTGAGTTAAGCGAGTTTCGTGTATATTTTTGCAATCTAGAATTCTTTGATTTCGGTGATGTTTAGGTTAGGTTGGATTAGGTTTGGTGAGGTTAGCGAGTTTCGTGTTTATTTTAAAAACTCGATTTCTCTGATTTCGGTGATGGTTAGGTTAGGTTGGGTTAGTTTTGGTGAGGTAAGCGAGCTTTGTTTAAATTTTAAAATCTCGAATTCTTTGATTTCAGTGATGGTCAGGTTAGGTTGGGTTAGGTTTAGTGAGTTAAGCGAGTTTCGTGTAAATTTTGCAATGTCGAATTCTTTGATTTCGGTGATGGTTAGGTTAGGTTGGGTTAGGTTTGGTGAGGTAAGCGGGTTTTGGGTATATTTTTAAAATGTCGAATTCTTTGATTTTGGTTAGAGTAAGGCTAGGTTGGGTTAGGTTTTGTGAGGTAAGCGGGTTTTGGGTATATTTTTGCATTGTCGAATTCTTTGATTTCGGTGATAGTAAGGCTAGGTTAGGTTAGTTTTGGTGAGGTAAGCGAGTTTTGTTAAATTGTAAAATCTCAAATTCTTTGATTTCGGTGATGGTAAGGTTATGTTGGGTAGGTTTGGTGAGTTACGCGAGTTTCGTGTATATTTTTGCAATGTCGAATTCTTTGATTTCGGTGATGGTTAGGTTAGGTTGGGTTAGGTTTGGTGAGGTAAGCGAGTTTTGTTTAAATTTTAAAAATCTCGATTTTTTTGATTTCGGTGATGGTTAGGTTAGGTTGGGTTAGGTTTGGTGAGTTAAGCGAGTTTCGTGTATATTTTTGCAATGTCGATTTCTTTGATTTCGGTGATAGTAAGGCTTGGTTCGGTTAGGTTTGGTGAGGTTAGCGAGTTTTGTGTTAATCTTAAAAACTCGAATTCTTTGATTTCGGTGTTGGATAGGTTAGGTTGGGTTGGGTATGGTGAGGTAAGCAAGTTTTGTGTATATTTTTGCAATGTCAAATTCTTTGACTTCGGTGACGGTTAGGTTGGGTTGGGTTAGGTTTGGTGAGGTTAGCGAGATTTGTGTAAATCATACAATCTCGAATTCTT
The DNA here is from genome assembly GCF_051622035.1 of Arctopsyche grandis. Classification (NCBI taxonomy): domain Eukaryota; kingdom Metazoa; phylum Arthropoda; class Insecta; order Trichoptera; family Hydropsychidae; genus Arctopsyche; species Arctopsyche grandis. Next base: position 1,956,772 of record NW_027518437.1, read on the forward strand.
TGATTTCGGTGATGGTTAGGTTAGGTTGGGTTAGGTTTGGTGAGGTAAGCGGGTTTTGGGTATATTTTTGCATTGTCGAATTTTTTGATTTCGGTGATGGTAAGGTTAGGTTGGGTTAGGTTTGTTGAGGTAAGCGAGTTTTGTTTAAATTTCGAAATCTCGAATTCTTTGATTTCGGTGATGGTTAGGTTAGAATGGGTTAGGTTTGGTGAAGTAAGCGGGTTTTGGGTAAATTTTTGCATTGTTGAATTCTTTGATTTCGGTGATGGTAAGGTTAGGTTGGGTTAGGTTTGGTGAGGTAAGCGAATTTCGTGTAAATTTTTGCAATGTCGAATTCTTTGATTTCGGTGATGGAAAGGTAAGGTTGGGTTAGGTTTGGTGAGGTGAGTGGGTTTTGTGTATATTTTTGCAATGTAGATGTCTTTGATTTCGGTGATAGTGCTAGGGGGTGGTACATGTAGGTACCTATAGGTACGAAAAGACCACACGCTACCTAAAAACTCGCTTACCTCACCAAACCTAACCCAACCTAGCCAAACTATCACCGAAATCAAAGACATCTACATTGCAAAAATATACACAAAACCCACTCACCTCACCAAACCTAACCCAACCTTACCTTTCCATCACCGAAATCAAAGAATTCGACATTGCAAAAATTTACACGAAATTCGCTTACCTCACCAAACCTAACCCAACCTAACCTTACCATCACCGAAATCAAAGAATTCAACAATGCAAAAATTTACCCAAAACCCGCTTACTTCACCAAACCTAACCCATTCTAACCTAACCATCACCGAAATCAAAGAATTCGAGATTTCGAAATTTAAACAAAACTCGCTTACCTCAACAAACCTAACCCAACCTAACCTTACCATCACCGAAATCAAAGAATTCGACAATGCAAAAATATACCCAAAACCCGCTTACCTCACCAAACCTAACCCAACCTAACCTAACCATCACCGAAATCAAAGAATTCGAGATTGTATGATTTACACAAATCTCGCTAACCTCACCAAACCTAACCCAACCCAACCTAACCGTCACCGAAGTCAAAGAATTTGACATTGCAAAAATATACACAAAACTTGCTTACCTCACCATACCCAACCCAACCTAACCTATCCAACACCGAAATCAAAGAATTCGAGTTTTTAAGATTAACACAAATCTCGCTTACCTCACCAAACCTAACCCAACCCAACCTAACCGTCACCGAAGTCAAAGAATTCGACAATGCAAAAAGATACACAAAACTCGCTAACCTCACCAAACCTAACCGAACCAAGCCTTACTATCACCGAAATCAAAGAAATCGACATTGCAAAAATATACACGAAACTCGCTTAACTCACCAAACCTAACCCAACCTAACCTAACCATCACCGAAATCAAAAAAATCGAGATTTTAAAATTTAAACAAAACTCGCTTACCTCACCAAACCTAACCCAACCTAACCTAACCATCACCGAAATCAAAGAATTCGACATTGCAAAAATATACACGAAACTCGCGTAACTCACCAAACCTAACCCAACATAACCTTACCATCACCGAAATCAAAGAATTTGAGATTTTACAATTTAAACAAAACTCGCTTACCTCACCAAAACTAACCTAACCTAGCCTTACTATCACCGAAATCAAAGAATTCGACAATGCAAAAATATACCCAAAACCCGCTTACCTCACAAAACCTAACCCAACCTAGCCTTACTCTAACCAAAATCAAAGAATTCGACATTTTAAAAATATACCCAAAACCCGCTTACCTCACCAAACCTAACCCAACCTAACCTAACCATCACCGAAATCAAAGAATTCGACATTGCAAAAATTTACACGAAACTCGCTTAACTCACTAAACCTAACCCAACCTAACCTGACCATCACTGAAATCAAAGAATTCGAGATTTTAAAATTTAAACAAAGCTCGCTTACCTCACCAAAACTAACCCAACCTAACCTAACCATCACCGAAATCAGAGAATTCGAGTTTTTAAAATAAACACGAAACTCGCTAACCTCACCAAACCTAATCCAACCTAACCTAAACATCACCGAAATCAAAGAATTCTAGATTGCAAAAATATACACGAAACTCGCTTAACTCACCAAACCCAACCCAACCTAACTTAACGATCCACGAAATCAAAGAACTCGAGTTTTTAAGATTTACACAAAACTGGCTAACCTTACCAAACCTAACCCAACCCAACCTAACCGTCACCGAAATCAAAGAATTCAACACTGCAAAAATATACACAAAACTCGCATACCTTACTTAACCTAACCACACCTAACCTAACCATCACCGAAATAAAAGAATTCGACAATGCAAAAATATACACAAAACTCGCTTACCTCACTAAACCTAACCCAACCAAGCCTAACTATCACCGAAGTCAAAGAATTCGACAATGCAAAAATATACACAAAACTCGCTAACCTCACCAAACCTAACCCAACCCAACCTAACCGTCACCGAAATCAAAGAATTCAACAATGCAAAAATTTACCCAAAACCCGCTAACCTCACCAAACCTAACCCATTCTAACCTAACCATCACCGAAATCAAAGAATTCGACATTGCAAAAATAAACACAAAACTCGCTAACCTCACCAAACCTAACCCAACCTAGACTAACTATCACCGAAATCAAAGAATTCGACATTGCAAAAATATACACAAAACTCGCTTACCTCACTAAACCTAACCCAACCTAACCTACTCATTACCGAAATCAAAGAATTCGACATTGCAAAAATATACACGAAACTCGCTTACCACACCAAACCTAACCCAACCTAACCTTACCGTCACCGAAATCAAAGAATTCGACAGTGCAAAAATATACACAAAACCCGCTAACCTCAGCAAACCTAACCCAACCTAGCCTAACTTTCACCGAAATCAAAGAATTCGACATTGCAAAAATATACACAAAACTCGCTAACCTTACCAAACCTAACCCAACCCAAGCTAACCGTCACCAAAATCAAAGAATTCGAGAATGTAAGATTTTCACAAAAATTGCTAACCTCACAAAACCTAACCCAACCTAGCCTTACTCTAACCGAAATCAAAGAATTTGACAATGCAAAAATATACACAAAACTCGCTTACCTCACCAAACCTAACCCAACCTAACCTAACTATCACCGAAATCAAAGAATACGACATTGCAAAAATATACACGAAACTCGCTCACCTCACCAAACCTAACTCAACCCAACCTAACCGTCACCGAAATCAAAGAATTCGAAATTGTTAGAATATCACATAAATCGCTTACCTCACAAAACCTAACCCAACCTAGCCTAACTTTCTCCGAAATCAAAGAATTCGACATTGCAAAAATATACAAAAAATTCGCTAACCTCACCAATTCTAACCCAACCTAACCTAACCATCACCGAAATCAATGAATTCGACATTGCAAAAATATACACGAAACTCGCTCACTACACCAAACCTTACTCAACCCAACATAACCGTCACCGAAATCAAAGAATTCGACATTGCAAAAATATATACAAAACTCGCTTACCTCACCAAACCTAACCCAACCTAGCCAAACTATCACCGAAATCAAAGACATCTACATTGCAAAAATATACACAAAACCCACTCACCTCACCAAACCTAACCCAACCTTACCTTTCCATCACCGAAATCAAAGAATTCGACATTGCAAAAATTTACACGAAATTCGCTTACCTCACCAAACCTAACCCAACCTAACCTTACCATCACCGAAATCAAAGAATTCAACAATGCAAAAATTTACCCAAAACCCGCTTACTTCACCAAACCTAACCCATTCTAACCTAACCATCACCGAAATCAAAGAATTCGAGATTTCGAAATTTAAACAAAACTCGCTTACCTCACCAAACCTAACCCAACCTAACCTTACCATCACCGAAATCAAAGAATTCGACAATGCAAAAATATACCCAAAACCCGCTTACCTCACCAAACCTAACCCAACCTAACCTAACCATCACCGAAATCAAAGAATTCGAGATTGTATGATTTACACAAATCTCGCTAACCTCACCAAACCTAACCCAACCCAACCTAACCGTCACCGAAGTCAAAGAATTTGACATTGCAAAAATATACACAAAACTTGCTTACCTCACCATACCCAACCCAACCTAACCTATCCAACACCGAAATCAAAGAATTCGAGTTTTTAAGATTAACACAAATCTCGCTTACCTCACCAAACCTAACCCAACCCAACCTAACCGTCACCGAAGTCAAAGAATTCGACAATGCAAAAAGATACACAAAACTCGCTAACCTCACCAAACCTAACCGAACCAAGCCTTACTATCACCGAAATCAAAGAAATCGACATTGCAAAAATATACACGAAACTCGCTTAACTCACCAAACCTAACCCAACCTAACCTAACCATCACCGAAATCAAAAAAATCGAGATTTTAAAATTTAAACAAAACTCGCTTACCTCACCAAACCTAACCCAACCTAACCTAACCATCACCGAAATCAAAGAATTCGACATTGCAAAAATATACACGAAACTCGCGTAACTCACCAAACCTAACCCAACATAACCTTACCATCACCGAAATCAAAGAATTTGAGATTTTACAATTTAAACAAAACTCGCTTACCTCACCAAAACTAACCTAACCTAGCCTTACTATCACCGAAATCAAAGAATTCGACAATGCAAAAATATACCCAAAACCCGCTTACCTCACAAAACCTAACCCAACCTAGCCTTACTCTAACCAAAATCAAAGAATTCGACATTTTAAAAATATACCCAAAACCCGCTTACCTCACCAAACCTAACCCAACCTAACCTAACCATCACCGAAATCAAAGAATTCGACATTGCAAAAATTTACACGAAACTCGCTTAACTCACTAAACCTAACCCAACCTAACCTGACCATCACTGAAATCAAAGAATTCGAGATTTTAAAATTTAAACAAAGCTCGCTTACCTCACCAAAACTAACCCAACCTAACCTAACCATCACCGAAATCAGAGAATTCGAGTTTTTAAAATAAACACGAAACTCGCTAACCTCACCAAACCTAATCCAACCTAACCTAAACATCACCGAAATCAAAGAATTCTAGATTGCAAAAATATACACGAAACTCGCTTAACTCACCAAACCCAACCCAACCTAACTTAACGATCCACGAAATCAAAGAACTCGAGTTTTTAAGATTTACACAAAACTGGCTAACCTTACCAAACCTAACCCAACCCAACCTAACCGTCACCGAAATCAAAGAATTCAACACTGCAAAAATATACACAAAACTCGCATACCTTACTTAACCTAACCCAACCTAACCTAACCATCACCGAAATCAAAGAATTCGAGATTGCAAAAATATACAAAAAACTCGCTTACCTCACTAAACCTAACCCAACCTAACCTTACCATCACCGAAATCAAAGAATTCGACAATGCAAAAATATACCCAAAACCCGCTTACCTCACCAAACCTAACCTAACCTAACCTCACCTAATGTCGAATTCTTTGATTTCGGTGATGGTTAGGTTAGGTTGGGTTAGGTTTGGTGAGGTAAGCGGGTTTTGGGTATATTTTTAAAATGTCGAATTCTTTGATTTTGGTTAGAGTAAGGCTAGGTTGGGTTAGGTTTTGTGAGGTAAGCGGGTTTTGGGTATATTTTTGCATTGTCGAATTCTTTGATTTCGGTGATAGTAAGGCTAGGTTAGGTTAGTTTTGGTGAGGTAAGCGAGTTTTGTTTAAATTGTAAAATCTCAAATTCTTTGATTTCGGTGATGGTAAGGTTATGTTGGGTTAGGTTTGGTGAGTTACGCGAGTTTCGTGTATATTTTTGCAATGTCGAATTCTTTGATTTCGGTGATGGTTAGGTTAGGTTGGGTTAGGTTTGGTGAGGTAAGCGAGTTTTGTTTAAATTTTAAAATCTCGATTTTTTTGATTTCGGTGATGGTTAGGTTAGGTTGGGTTAGGTTTGGTGAGTTAAGCGAGTTTCGTGTATATTTTTGCAATGTCGATTTCTTTGATTTCGGTGATAGTAAGGCTTGGTTCGGTTAGGTTTGGTGAGGTTAGCGAGTTTTGTGTATCTTTTTGCATTGTCGAATTCTTTGACTTCGGTGACGGTTAGGTTGGGTTGGGTTAGGTTTGGTGAGGTAAGCGAGATTTGTGTTAATCTTAAAAACTCGAATTCTTTGATTTCGGTGTTGGATAGGTTAGGTTGGGTTGGGTATGGTGAGGTAAGCAAGTTTTGTGTATATTTTTGCAATGTCAAATTCTTTGACTTCGGTGACGGTTAGGTTGGGTTGGGTTAGGTTTGGTGAGGTTAGCGAGATTTGTGTAAATCATACAATCTCGAATTCTTTGATTTCGGTGATGGTTAGGTTAGGTTGGGTTAGGTTTGGTGAGGTAAGCGGGTTTTGGGTATATTTTTGCATTGTCGAATTCTTTGATTTCGGTGATGGTAAGGTTAGGTTGGGTTAGGTTTGGTGAGGTAAGCGAGTTTTGTTTAAATTTCGAAATCTCGAATTCTTTGATTTCGGTGATGGTTAGGTTAGAATGGGTTAGGTTTGGTGAAGTAAGCGGGTTTTGGGTAAATTTTTGCATTGTTGAATTCTTTGATTTCGGTGATGGTAAGGTTAGGTTGGGTTAGGTTTGGTGAGGTAAGCGAATTTCGTGTAAATTTTTGCAATGTCGAATTCTTTGATTTCGGTGATGGAAAGGTAAGGTTGGGTTAGGTTTGGTGAGGTGAGTGGGTTTTGTGTATATTTTTGCAATGTAGATGTCTTTGATTTCGGTGATAGTTTGGCTAGGTTGGGTTAGGTTTGGTGAGGTAAGCGAGTTTTGTATATATTTTTGCAATGTCGAATTCTTTGATTTCGGTGACGGTTATGTTGGGTTGAGTAAGGTTTGGTGTAGTGAGCGAGTTTCGTGTATATTTTTGCAATGTCGAATTCATTGATTTCGGTGATGGTTAGGTTAGGTTGGGTTAGAATTGGTGAGGTTAGCGAATTTTTTGTATATTTTTGCAATGTCGAATTCTTTGATTTCGGAGAAAGTTAGGCTAGGTTGGGTTAGGTTTTGTGAGGTAAGCGATTTATGTGATATTCGAACAATTTCGAATTCTTTGATTTCGGTGACGGTTAGGTTGGGTTGAGTTAGGTTTGGTGAGGTGAGCGAGTTTCGTGTATATTTTTGCAATGTCGTATTCTTTGATTTCGGTGATAGTTAGGTTAGGTTGGGTTAGGTTTGGTGAGGTAAGCGAGTTTTGTGTATATTTTTGCATTGTCAAATTCTTTGATTTCGGTTAGAGTAAGGCTAGGTTGGGTTAGGTTTTGTGAGGTTAGCAATTTTTGTGAAAATCTTACATTCTCGAATTCTTTGATTTTGGTGACGGTTAGCTTGGGTTGGGTGAGGTTTGGTAAGGTTAGCGAGTTTTGTGTATATTTTTGCAATGTCGAATTCTTTGATTTCGGTGAAAGTTAGGCTAGGTTGGGTTAGGTTTGCTGAGGTTAGCGGGTTTTGTGTATATTTTTGCACTGTCGAATTCTTTGATTTCGGTGACGGTAAGGTTAGGTTGGGTTAGGTTTGGTGTGGTAAGCGAGTTTCGTGTATATTTTTGCAATGTCGAATTCTTTGATTTCGGTAATGGGTAGGTTAGGTTGGGTTAGGTTTAGTGAGGTAAGCGAGTTTTGTGTATATTTTTGCAATGTCGAATTCTTTGATTTCGGTGATAGTTAGTCTAGGTTGGGTTAGGTTTGGTGAGGTTAGCGAGTTTTGTGTTTATTTTTGCAATGTCGAATTCTTTGATTTCGGTGATGGTTAGGTTAGAATGGGTTAGGTTTGGTGAGGTTAGCGGGTTTTGGGTAAATTTTTGCATTGTTGAATTCTTTGATTTCGGTGACGGTTAGGTTGGGTTGGGTTAGGTTTGGTGAGGTTAGCGAGTTTTGTGTATATTTTTGCATTGTCGAATTCTTTGACTTCGGTGATAGTTAGGCTTGGTTGGGTTAGGTTTAGTGAGGTAAGCGAGTTTTGTGTATATTTTTGCATTGTCGAATTCTTTTATTTCGGTGATGGTTAGGTTAGGTTGGGTTAGGTTAAGTAAGGTATGCGAGTTTTGTGTATATTTTTGCAGTGTTGAATTCTTTGATTTCGGTGACGGTTAGGTTGGGTTGGGTTAGGTTTGGTAAGGTTAGCCAGTTTTGTGTAAATCTTAAAAACTCGAGTTCTTTGATTTCGTGGATCGTTAAGTTAGGTTGGGTTGGGTTTGGTGAGTTAAGCGAGTTTCGTGTATATTTTTGCAATCTAGAATTCTTTGATTTCGGTGATGTTTAGGTTAGGTTGGATTAGGTTTGGTGAGGTTAGCGAGTTTCGTGTTTATTTTAAAAACTCGAATTCTCTGATTTCGGTGATGGTTAGGTTAGGTTGGGTTAGTTTTGGTGAGGTAAGCGAGCTTTGTTTAAATTTTAAAATCTCGAATTCTTTGATTTCAGTGATGGTCAGGTTAGGTTGGGTTAGGTTTAGTGAGTTAAGCGAGTTTCGTGTAAATTTTTGCAATGTCGAATTCTTTGATTTCGGTGATGGTTAGGTTAGGTTGGGTTAGGTTTGGTGAGGTAAGCGGGTTTTGGGTATATTTTTAAAATGTCGAATTCTTTGATTTTGGTTAGAGTAAGGCTAGGTTGGGTTAGGTTTTGTGAGGTAAGCGGGTTTTGGGTATATTTTTGCATTGTCGAATTCTTTGATTTCGGTGATAGTAAGGCTAGGTTAGGTTAGGTTAGGTTAGGTTAGGTTAGGTTAGGTTAGGTTAGGTTAGGTTAGGTTAGGTTAGGTTAGGTTAGGTTAGGTTAGGTTAGGTTAGGTTAGGTTAGGTTAGGTTAGGTTAGGTTAGGTTAGGTTAGGTTAGGTTAGGTTAGGTTAGGTTAGGTTAGGTTAGGTTAGGTTAGGTTAGGTTAGGTTAGGTTAGGTTAGGTTAGGTTAGGTTAGGTTAGGTTAGGTTAGGT